>NC_143562.1:17472105-17774868 GCF_054136105.1 Typopeltis vanoorti | reverse complement strand
AATCGTTACTAAACTTTATCGAGTAATTTCGCTTTGGGTTTAACGTTTATTTTAGTTTATTTTTAATTTAGACACTAAAATTTTAGATATTATAAAGAGACAACAAAATGTCTGGAGAATCGAAAGACCTGAGTTCGATTCTTGTTGGTGACGTGTCTCTTTCGACTAAAGGTGAGTTAGTCAGTCTCATACGTAGGTAGAGGGTTTTTTTCACTCGGGTTTTTCGTCCCTTAAATCAAGCAAACCGGCACAGTGAACACACACAAGGATCTACAGTCATAAAATTGATACTTAATCCCTCGTTAGGAGGACTCATCCCATCCTAAGGGACAGGGGAGGAAAGGGAGGAACCAAATACGAAATAAATAAATTTAATTCGGTTGTTGTGATAAGGGATATCCATGTCGAAGTTTCTAGAATGAAAACTACTCCTAACTGGAATGAAAATAAATAATTTGCTAACTAAATTAAATATTTACACGCCGACGTTTCGCTAACTCACACCTGCATTATTAAAAGACACTCAGCGAAAACTGGAAACGAAATGACTAGACTAGACTAGAAAATAAAGACGGTGACGCGTATGAGTGGAGACAGTGGCGCCCTCTGTGGTCATCTTATGTGATTACTGCTGACTGGAGGATAGGGCGATGAATCAAACTTTGTGTAAAGTTATCCCTAGTTCTGTTGCTGTTCACTGAATGCTACAAAAGTCGAGCTGCTTTTCAGAAACTGTGTATCTGTGATGTAAAAACATGATTTTTGTGTAGTAGAAATAGATTAACTTTCAGCGATTTGGCTTGCTGTATAGATTTTGAATTATTAGCCTATTTCATCAAATTAATTTTAGTAATACAAGTAGATACGTACAGTATAGATTTCACAACACATTGTTTAACATTCAATTTGATGAGGTAAAGAATTTCTCAGTGCATATTAGCTTCGCTGTTCACTTAAAACTCAATTTTTTTTAAATTTTTAACTAAGCCATTCTAATTCCTTTGTTTATGCTGGAATATCAAACTTGAAATTGCCATTAACAGTTCAATTATTTTCTTTTTCTTTGCCGTGACAGGAGAGAGAGAGAGAGAGAGCGAGAGAGAGAGAGAGAGAGAGAGAGAGAGAGAGAGAGAGAGAGAGAGAGAGAGAGAGAGATTTCTTATTTAGATTAAGTATTTGCTTTTAACGTAATCCGATTTTACTGGATTTTCTGGCGTGTTCATTTGAGTTCTTTTAGATAAGATGGAATTAATCGAAGTACGCCAAACAATCAGATTAAAAATTTCAGGAAAAAGAACTCTAAAAAACTAACCAATTATAAAAGATTTTATATTTAAGGAAAAAAAAGCACGATTTAGACTCTCGTAAAGTAACTTGCACATATGCGTAATGCCTGTCCTTCTAGTTAATTATAGATCGCGTATTCGGAAAGTGGATGTTCAAGACTGAGGTTTTATGGTCAGAAAAACGATCATTTTGAGTTCACAATATAAATCTGCACTTGCACCTAAAGATAGTCGAAGACATCACTACTGCAGAAAAAAACTGGCATTACTGATTTTTATATCAGTTATTATGACAAATAATAAATTAATAAAATTATATCGGATCCAGGGACGGCTCATGGCTTGAAATCGTAGGAGTGTTGCAACTTTCGAAATATATATACGCACTCTAAGTACAGTGTATACGTGTTTGGATAAAATATCAAAATTATGGTAAAAAAAAAATTAAACATGAAAAAATATTGTTTATTATCGATAAAATTATACAGTTTGGTACAATTTAAAATTACTTCCAAATAAAATCCATTATCATAACCCCAATAATGTTCTAAAATAAAAACTATAACAAATGTTATGTCTTTAATTGTAATGTCCAAATATTTAAAGAGAAGGAGTAAATACGATAAGCACTACTAACACTCTACTGCTGGCACAAACTGCATATAAACAACAGTGGAACTGTGTGACGGACAGTGCCGCATTACGCTAATAGCTCGCATCTCACCATGACGTGCATATGCTTGCGCGCGTAGCAATATGACACTGTGGTAAACACAGTGCTGCTAGCGTCCATCGCCCTCCTAAGTGGTACAAGATGGATTTTTTATACAAAATAAGAGAATTGTATAGGATTGTTGATGATAAAATTAAATATTACAAGCAAATAGAAATAAATTAATAAATATATTTATATATCGAGAAAAATTGGGGATGCTGTAATTTCGTAGTGCCTGTGCACGAACTGCCCCTGATTAGACCTCACATCAAACTATTCATTTTAATATTTAACTTTTTTTATATTCATTAATTGTAAATAAATATTAAATACTCTAATGTCTTCCATTTCCTAAAGTTGTTCCTTTTGCTGTTAATTTTACTTAAATATATAAGAATGTAAGCAAGTCTTGAGATTAATGTCAATTGTTTCCGGTAAGTTATTTTCCAATTTATTTAATTTATGTTATCACAATGACAGCGTTTCGGAACTTCTTTATTGGTTCTGGAATCAAAGAGAGATGAGTGAAGAGCACCAGCTGGATAGAGTATTAATCATATCACATAATATTCCAAACATAAGAGCTATGACAAGTAAACAACCTCCTATGTCCTCTTTATGATAATATAGGAAGACTTGAATTAGTGGACATAATGAATATTTATTGATATTTCCCATGTTTTTACGCATTTGTCTGTAATTGTATTACTGGGACAAAAACACATTCATAAGCCATTATGTAGCGTATACGTTGGTGACAACATAAAGATCTAAAATGTGCTTTATTGTACATTTATTGTAAATGTGCTTATCTTCTCACTAAGAATGCACAAACCACAATAACAGATTCTATTATTAGCTTCCTTGCATATCTTCAGACGGTATTTATTTATTTATTTATTTTATTTTATTTTCAGCAGTTAACAGGAATGCGATAAAAATAAAATAATGTATTATTTTATTTTTATTATAACAACAAAGCCCTTTCTCAATAAATTATTCTAACTCCTGTATTTATAGACTAAAGTTACAAGCAAAAATTATTAAATGGACGGTGAATATTTGGGGATACACTTACGACTTTGATATCTGCAACACGGACGTTAGAATATTTTTTCTCTTCAGTTTGTGCAAAAGGGACATTGTCGTTAATATCTTCCACGTCTATTACACCTTGAAATGTATTATTTCTTTTCGGGCCTTTCATTCTTTGTACTGAACAAACAACTTGAAATTTTATTTGATATTTTTCTGATATTAACGACTCGGCATCAATTTCTTTTTCCACGTGTAATAATCCGGAATCAGAATTTACAGATATGAGGTCTGTGGAATCTGCAAAAATACGAGAAAAAACGTAAAATGTTTTATCAAAGAAAAGCAGTTAATGGTGATTTTAAAATTACTTCCTAGAACATATTAATTTATTTCAGATGTATGCTATTCTTATAATCAGGTATCCTAAAATATTTTAACAATGCAATTAAACTTTTAATCAACGTCAAGTTTGATTGCTTTCATTTTAGTTAAAAATAAATTATTATTATTATTATCAACCTCTGTTTAAGTATGTTACTATGTAAGTATAGAGTCGTTTTAGACCAGCGCTTCCCAAACTATGGGTCGTAGCCCTCTTGGGGACCGTAGGTTTTGTTGAGGGGGGCCTTGAAATAATGAAAACAAATTGAAAATGTTTTAAGACTAAGTAGATTTTTTTATCTTAATAGAAACGTATTTAATTTTGATTATTTCTTTTTTGTTCTTTTTTTATATTTTAATGGAAATAAATCACACATTGGTTTTGGTTCACAAATTTTGCTTCGTGCGTATTTCGGCGCGTAATGAATATTAGTAAATGTATGCTTATTCATATAAGTTTCATTTCAAAGCAGAAATCTAAGAATTGCAGTTTCCAATATTTCACCTGATATTGACTTTTTGTGTAACAGTATTCAAACACATCCATCACATTAAATTTATTTTATTTTTTTAATTCTTTCCTTATTACTAATCGTTTTACGTTTCATGTGCTTGTACTGCAAACATACAATAACAATCGATCTATCTATATAAAAATATGAGATAATGTGCCATGTCAAATATGTATGTAAGATGCTAAAAATGTAATATTTGCATTTGGTTTTTGCAATATTCGCTGTGTATGTTTTGTATTGAATATAAATACAATAAATATTATAATAATATAGTCTATATTACAATTTATTTTCCAGGGGGGGGGGGCGTGAAATATTTTAATTTTTCCAAAGGGGGCCCTGACATCCAGAAGTTTGGGAAGCATTTAGACTACTCCAAATCCTTATGTGTGCCCCTGTAAATGAGGCTTCCCCTTTAGCCATTACTGTGCTGCGGATAAATGGCTACTATAAAATACCAAATAAAAGGTATTCGACGATTTATTTATTTTTATTTGTGTATAAACATCATATTTTGTTTACCTAACTCTAATCAAACTCGATTTTGTAGAAAACGCACAGAATTTAAGATTTTATGCGAAATTTTAAAACTATACCGTACTTAGTTTTCTTATAATTTCATTCATTGTTATTTTATTTATTTAATACTGTAGGAAACACTAATGTTAAATAATACAATTTTTAAATAATATTTTACTCTACTTGGCAGTCTGATGTGGAAACGATTGTTCAGGAGTTCAGTCTACAGGATTGTGTTAAAGTTAAGGCAAAAGTATCTAAAGCTATAAGTATCTATTTAAAGGTAAATATTTTTAAAGCTTGCAATAAAAACACCATTACTGTTTTTATTATATCTTATCCACCCATTGAAATAACATTTATTTAAATATTTAAATTTATTTCATTTATATTTAATTTAATTTACATATATTTTTATTTATATTTTAATTTATTTTAAATATATATATATATATATATATATATATATATATATATATATATATATATATAGAGAGAGAGAGAGAGAGAGAGAGAGAGAGAGAGAGAGAGAGAGAGAGAGAGAAAGTTTTTTACCTTGAGTATAATATACGTTAAAGATACCAAGCTATTTTAAATATAAACCTGGTTTTAATCCATTTTCCCAAGTAAGCAAACAGACAATAAGTCAAGTAGTGCAAGTCTGGGTGACCTGCAAAGCAGTGCAAGTCTAGGCAACTTGTGGTAAAGGTGGAATAAGGTCTGATCACTATTCTTAATATTTACCCTTAATGCAAAGCACATCTCCTGGAGGAGATGTAAGATGCTATGTATTAAAGGCAAGGGGCCACTACCCTGACCGGTTTCGACCTTTATTGAAGTCTCGTCAGTCTTAGAAATACTAAGATTTAAGTAATACAGAGCTTATAAGTATTTTACCAAAACAAGTTACCATAAGGTGCTTTGACCCAAATTCTGAAATCTTTCGAAAGGCTGATGCAGCAACGCAGCTTCATTATCAAACGCAAGGTATTTAGTAAACTTGAGCTGGAAGCACTGAAACCTCAAGCTGTAAAAGGAGACCGTACTGATCCTGAAGTGACCAAGAATATGAATGGACCAGAACCAGATTCCAACGTGCAGAATGCTGAAAATTTTGAAAATATACAAATAATTGAAAGGAAGCTATCAAATAAGGAACACGAACTCGCAAGAAAAATTATCGAGCAAATGAACAGCAACCAGGAACGAGTTAGGCTTCCAGTATTGAGACAAGTACCTCGACAAAAACTGAAGGAACTCCTACAAGAAGCCAATAAAGCTGCAAGGGATATTCCTACTAGAACTATCGCGCAAACGAATCAACTTATGTACTCAATAGCCTACGTCGTAACATCTGAATTAGGATATAAGATTGGTGAACCCAAACGTAGTAAGGCTCAGGAACCAACATGAGAAACAAAATCTGTTTCTAGATTTTGTTTCTCATATTAAAGATATTTCCATCGATGAAAATGACATTTTAGCAAGTTTTGACATTATATCTCTGTTTACTAACGTTCCTACAGACGAGGTACTTACATTACTAAAGGACAAATTGTCCAAAAAAATGTTTGCTTTATTAAAGTATTGCATTCATTCTGGTTACTTCAAATATCAGGACTCCATTTACCAACAAAAACAAGGCCGGGCAATGGGCAATCCTTTGTCCCCAGTGCTAGCTAACATCTTCCTTGAAGACTTTGAAAAGAAAGCTATATCTTCCTTCTCATTTAAACCAAAAGTTTGGAAAAGATATGTTGATGATATATTCATTATTTGGAATCACGGGCACACAGCTCTCACAGATTTTCTTCGTCATCTAAACATCCAACATCCTAATATAAAATTTACTGCTGATATAGAAAATAATACCTCCTTACCTTTCTTGAATGTTATGCTTACACGATGCTCTGAAAGATTAAAAATCTCTATGTACAGAAAACCTACGCATACCAATAGATATCTGCATAATCTTTCTCATCATTTTCCACCACAAAAACTTGGAATTATATCTACCTTAGGACACAGAGCACGTTCTCTCTTAAATGAACAAGATGAACTACAAAAAGAAATAAATCAACTCTCTCTTATCTTTAAACAAAATGGTTATTCTGAAAAAACGATTAAGAAATTTCTTCTGGATCCTCCTAGGCAGTGCACAACAGAAACTATTAATTTTAAAGGCAGCATCACCATCCCATACATTAGCACAGTCTCTAAAAAATTAGCAAAAGTCCTTAAAAATATAACATCAAGACGTTCTTCACCACACTTCCTAAAATCCGTTCTCTAATTAACCATCCAAAGCCTCCTCATCACAACCTAAAATATCCAGGTGTATATAAATTATGGTGCGATTACAATATCCCTTATTTTGGACAAACGAATAAATCTGTTGAGCAACGTATAGAAGAGCATAAAAGAGACATCTCTTACAAAAGATCAATAAAACTTCGTTATCCAGTCATGTTATTTTTTCAAATAATCCTAATGATGATCAACAAAGCTACTACGTTTGCTGGGATAGATCAGAAAATATTTTTCGCTCTGATGATGAGTTTGAGAGAAAAATTATAGAATCAAGGGAAATCCTTCTGAATCCTGTCCACTTGAACAACAATTTGGGTTATAACATCCCAGATAGCCATGCTGCAGTTATTCAATATTGGCGTTCACGTGAGTCTGCACGCATACTTGCAATAAAGAATGGCACGCCTGTTAGAACTGCTTATAAAAATACAACGTTTTTTATGTATCAATTATGTGTGGCGATTTTTACCTGTATTTTCCAGCTTTTAGATACTTCAATGTTTATTACTATTCTCTTCTGATGAAGGCTATTATAAGCCGAAACTAGTTGTATTATTCTTATTAAATCTTTATAAGTAATCTCGGTTTTTAAGTCATTAAATCTATTTTTAAAAATGTATCACAACAACCGAGTTGAAGCATATAATCACACACACACACACACACACACACACATATATACATATACATATATATGTGTGTGTGTGTGTGTGTGTGTGTGTGTGTGTTAAAGATACCAAGCTATTTTGAACCTGGTTTTACTCCATTTCCCAAGTATGCAAACAGACAAACAAGTCAAATTTATTGGAAGTCTAGCTGACCCTCAAAGTAGCGCAAGTCAAGGCAACTCATGGTAAAAGTAGAATAAGCTCTGATCACTATTCTTAATATTTACCCTTAATGCACAGCCCATCCTTGAGGAAATGTATGATGCTATGTATTAAAGGCAAGGGGCCACTACCCAGACCGGTTTCGACCTTTATTGAGGTCTCATCAGTGGGACCCAGGCTAGATATATCAAGATTTTAGTAATACAGAGCTTATAAGTATTTTACCAGAACAAGTTACCATAAGGTGTTTTAACCTTATTAAATAAAAATCTCAGGACTGCGCAAAAAATAAATGCAGAAACTGCTTGGTAGCAGGGCATGCACTGGAACAGGGTCAGTCATCCTGTCGAAAATATGAAAACAAGGATCATAAAGTAGACACCTGCCCATACAGAACGCTTCGGAAAGGATTGAAGATGCTATAAAACCAGCTAGAGCCATACCTGTAGAGAAGTTCGAAACCACAGCAGAGCAGGAAGATTTCCCAGTCCTTCAAACCCCCCCCCACACACACACCTTTTGTTGTGACAACGACAACAGAAAATCAAGCCGCCGTCAAGAAAACTTCGCTAGGGAAAACAAAGAAGAAGAATCGCAATGCAAATAAAGAAGCTTCTATCAGTGAGACTGTAGAAACAACCAAAGAAGACAGAACAGAGGAAGAAATGGAAATCAGTAGTTCTACAACAAAACATCCAAGATACCTAGAAGGAGGAGATAACAAAAAACCAAACTCGGCAAACACAGTCCCATCAGAACTACCCGAGGACAACAGTAGCCCTACCAATCGCAGCTTAAAAGGTGGAGCTACAATAATAAGATCATTTACCGGATCCCCAGAGACCTCAGAGAAACTTCTAAGCAATAGACAAACTAGGGGAACCTGTGTTCCATTTTTCTCGTAGGGAGAATTCTGATAGCATAAGTTTCAAATGGGGGAAACCTCAACATCAAGGACATAAGTGCGGCCGCTGCAGAGCAGCTAAAGGGTTTTTTGGACCGCAACATGGAAGAGGATTTGGCGCTGTGGAGCACTTTGGCGCCGCTGGCAGATGACGGGATATTGGGGTTCTTTTCATGGCATTTGCGGGCCAAGAAATTAGGGGAAAATTAGAGCTTGTCTTTCCTTTTTTATAGTTCACACAGGAGGGGGCGGTCTAGTAGAACCCAAGCAGCGAAGGCTTACATCGAGGCGGTGCAGCTCCCTGTGAGCCGCATTGGGCCAAGTTCTTTCCTCGTTCTTCAGTCCACTGGTTTCTTTTTTCGATAGTTAGCACAGTCCTCCTTCAAGGCTATTCCAGTATTTTTTTCTAGGTTTATATTGTTGGCCAAATTAAGTGTATTTTGTTTCTGCGGGGCTTTTTTTATGACAGGTGGGAAGATATGACGTCTATGGACCTTTTAGCCACAACCTCTTGGTTACATTAGCTAAACAGGTGGACTAGGGCCTCTTTATTACCTATTACTATCATGCTCTACCTTTTTATTTGTTCCCCTACTTGCTGACCCTCTGCACTCTTTTTCACTCCAAAGGCCAATGATGAGAGACATGAACTCCCAAAATATCTTTAGCAACAATTTTTTTCTAAAAACGTCCATATGTAAAACTCAATGTAGCTTAAAAATACCAAAGCGCTTTACATCGATTTTTACAGAGGTCAAGTCTGATGAAACTGTTACAAAAATAACCTTGTTTATCTCTATGTATTTTATGCTAAATATTAATGTAAATAACCCTATGGGAATTGATTGTATTCACTGTTTTAACTGAAGTTTCTAGAATGTCAAAAACAAAGGCAATACTTTGCCATCGTAACTTTGTATAGTAGCTATGTATAAGAGCAAAGAAAGTTTTTTATGGTTAAGTGTGTTAGGAAGTTGTTTGCGAGCTCTGCACATGAACACCTTCAAAGTTAGTATCAAAGAGATCTGCTAGTTTCAGAGAAGTTTCCACTGCCCGATAAGACAAGGAAAAAAGAGCATACGGAGGAGAAAAAAGAACAGGGAACAGGTCAACCTTATCAAAAAGATCAAGGAGAACTGCCGATTTCTTCAGGGTTTGGTGCAAAGTCCCAAGAAGGCAAAAATAAAAAGGGACTGAGCTGAACATCAGAGTGGGCAGTTTCGGCAGAGAACCAGAAGCAGTCTGCCCCAGAGGAACAGACTTTACGGCGAACCCATACCAGAGGAAAATTTGGGAGAGCAGCCGATGCCAAGTGCCGGTAGGATGTCCTATTGGTGCGGTAAGTCAACCGAAGCCAAAAGCCGCAGAGTGATCTTAGAGCCTGTATGCTGAAACTTCTTGCCTGAGCTTTTGAGTACCGGGAAAATTGCAGTCCAAGACCGCTGATATTCCAACGAAATCCCCCCTGAAGCAAGACTCTCCAGATGGAAACCGAAGGCCAGAGAGATGAAAGAAAAACCATAAAGACTTTGATGCAGGACCTTTGGAAAGTATCTTGACAAACAGCCTCCGTAAGTGTGTGACATCCTTTAATGTACATTCATTTTGTAATCTGGGAGATATGTCATAGTTGGATTCATAAGAAATAATAATAAGAAGAAATATCTATAACAGAGTCCTCTGATTTGTTGTTAACTGGAATATTAATTGTAAGATAACTTGCCATAGCTAACTAATCTCTTTATGAGTAAATTAGTCTCGAAAAATTTGGTTTTCTTAAGCAGAGAAGTAAGAGAGTAATTATATCGTTTATTTCTTTATACCAAAAGGATAGGTAGAGAGAGAGAGTAACCTTCTTATCGCTTATTTAATGTACTTTGTTTTTAATGTAAATAAATGTGTTTTAATTATATGTCTATAAAGAGCCGCCTGATGTTTATTTTGCAATGCACTGTTCCTAAAAAATATCGCACTTGTGCGGGAAATAACTAAGGCATTAAAAGCGCAGTTTAAGTAATTGAGAACCACGACTGTATATGTAAACTTTGATAACGATATACTGGTGGGTGCAGTCTCAATTAAATAAATTTTCCACTATTCTTAGGCACACAACTAGTAAAAAACGAAAAGGTGGAGAACCATAGTACGCAACAGAATAAGCAAGAAAGGTTACAAGAGAAAAAGCGAGCACAGCTAATTAGAATAACGGGATTACAAAGGCACAGTAATCAAGCAGGCTTATAAATAGCACGAAATAGCACACACACAGTTTACACCTACACCTCAACGATTTAGTTCAGCAAGTTGTAGTCTACGAGGCAACGGATATATTTAAACATAAAAGACCAAAAGCCATTTTAACTTTCTGTAGCGATGCATAATCTCCTTGCCCATTCAGGGCGAACAAACTGCTCGTAAAATTTTATCCTCGCTGTAGCCGTAACAGATAGCTCGGAATATGAAAAGCATCTCGCTCCATCCCTAAACCCATTAATGTCAAGTCAAGTCACTTATGTTTTTGTAATTCTAAAAAGAGGTTGTAAAAGTTTGAAGCTGTTTAAATTTAATTTTGAAATAGACTTGAGTCGATCTAAATATGCAAAATGTCCGTAAATGAATGAGATCATTTTAAAGACATCTTTACATATTCAAATATTTAAATTTCTTTGGGAAAATAAATGAAAAAAAAAACGAAAGTAAGATGGTTATCTAAATAGTCGTATTTTTCAAGAAATACCCTATAATAAGAAACAAAAATAAATATAGTTAATTAGTATGAATTCAAGTTAGCTGAGATAAATTCTAAATATTCTTGTGGATATGCAGGAATAAAATTAGCATGCTCAAAGAGTGTATGACCTTGAACGATCTTTGAAGGTTGATCAATTTTGACGAAATATTAATTTTTCTATTTTTATTATTATTTTTTTATTTATTTTTTCCCTTCAGCATTGTGTTAGCCAGTCTCGGACTATTTTTTTGTAGCCGGTCGGCTTCGAACAAATTTTTACACCATTATATTGACGTCAAACTGTATAAAATAAATTGGGCAATTCGTGGAGTTTATGTTATTTTCAATTTCTGCTGGTAGAATGGTGCAAATATAATAATAATATATTTTTTTCCTGCATAATGTATTTTTTAATTAATAATAATCATTTATTACATAAGATACATACATTACATACATTTGTTTGCATATGATACATAGATGTATTCTGATAATTAATGATAATAATATTTTTTTCGCAATAATAATTATGATAATTTATAACATATGATACACACATTACATACATTTGATTACATATAATATATATATAATATATATATTTTATTTATTATTATTATTTTTTTCTTGGATGAGATGTTATTTCTCAGCTTTCATCCTCGAAGTTTATTTGTGAGCTTATCTCAGGATGACACCAGTTATTATTTATTCGTTTGTTTGCTGTGTTGGGAAGCTACGAAATCAAATCTATGTTTAACAGGCTTGAATTTCTCTGCAGGTCGATTGGGAAATTCGCACCATGCACGCACACGCACGCACGCACACACGCACGCGCGCGCGCACGCACACACACACACACACACACACACACACACACACACACACACACACACACACACACACACACACACACACACACACACACACACACACACACACACACACACACACACACACACACACACACACACACACACACACACACACACACACACACACACACACACAATAACTCGGAATGTATTGATGCATCGCTGAACTGGAAGCCTGAACGAATATATTGTGTTTCATTAAGTTTGTATGGTATTTTGGGTGCGTGTTTCTTGTTCGTAGTATGTCCTGAGAGCTCTTTTCAGGCTATTGTAGTTTGTAAGGTTTCTGCATTCATAAGGTAATTTGTTTATCATGTCTGGGATGTAGAAGTTTCGCGTGGCCTTTCCGTAGTGATTATTGTATTTATATGTGATATAATTAGTAGTCTGAGGTCTTGTTATACGTCATGTATTTCTGACAGTCCTGTAGTTGGCATCGAAATAATGTTTTAGCAAAGCTGACATAAGTGTTTTGCTATCAGTATTTTGTGTTCTAACATTACAGTGTATATAAAGTCGTTATTGTTTCTTTGTTCCCAAAAGATCAGTTTTAACATTTCATACTGTAACGATATTAATCTATTTAGTTTGTAGGGTGCACAGAAAGTATATATCGTTATAGCGTATCTTAGTATATTTTAGCATAGGGATTTCTATATTAGTGTTTTTAGGCGTATGGGAACTACGTCTTTTAATCTGTAGAGCTTGTTAGTTGTTGTTCGGAGTTTGTTGTGTAGAATGATTTATGTGGCTGTTCCAGTTCATATCTGCATCGAAGTAAATTCCAAGGTATCGTATTGTTTCAACCTGAGTGATTGTAGTGGTTTCGCTGTTCTGTGTGATTTTTGTGTTGGAAAGTGGATGTTGGATGGTGATATATTTGTTATGAACTAGTCGAGTCAGTGGATTTCTGGATATCATTAATATTGTCTTATCTGAGTTTAGGTGTATGGAGTTTTTCGTAAGCCAGTCTGTGATCAGATTTATGTCATGTTGCATATTTGTTTGGGCTATGCTTGCGTTATTATGGATGGATATTATTGCTGTATCGTCTGCGTATTGGAATATCTTACCTTTGAGAGGTAGCTGATTAATATCATGCGTGTAAATGTTGAATAGAGTTGGGGAGAGTACAGCTCCCTGTGGCACTCCACAGGTTACTGATAGCTCTTTAATGCGGTTTGACCCGATACGTGTGATATGCTTTCTATTTTGGAGGTAGTTTGCAAATCACCTGTGAATAGGCCCGTCTATTGCAACATGCCTAAGCTTTTCTATCAAGGTTTGATGTGTGAGTGTGTTAAATGCTTTAGTTCGATCAATAAAGACTACCATGGCAATTTTGTTTTTGTCTAAAGCGGTATTAATTACGTCTGTAAAGTCTTCCAAGAGAGATGTTGTTCCCTTATTTTTCTGAAAACCATGTTGTGTTTTGGGGATAATATGGAAGATCTCAGTGTATGCTGTGAGTTTCTTCAGTTCGATGCGCTCCATAATTTGATTGATAATTGGTAGTGTTGCTATGGGTCTGTAATTGCTGATTAAATTTCTTTTTCCATGTTTGTATATGGGCGTAATTATGGCTGTCTTTAGCATACTTGGTACCTGTCCTGTTTTAAATATTTTATTTATTCATTTTAGTAGGATAGACCTGGGCCTTTGTTTGGTTTGATTTGATGTATTGCAGAGAGAAGTTCTGCTTCTTTTATGGTTGGAAACCATAATGTCTGTTTTGATTGTGTTCCAAGTGGAGGGTCTCGTTTTGTGATTGGGGGAATATTTCTGTGCATTTCTTGGATGGAGTCCGTAAAGTATTGGTTAAAGTTATTTGCTAGTTGTTGGATAGGTTTTGCGTCTTTCATGAAGCTGTATTTTATTGTTTCGGAGGCAGTGGTGTTGGGAACAGAATCTAGCATCTCATTAATCAGATTCCAGGTTTGTTTCATGTTGTTTTGTGCAGAGGTTAGTTTATCTCTGTAGTTTTTTTTTTTGCATTTCTGATTTGTGTTGTAAGGCGATTCCTTGTTATCTTATATTCAGTTTTTAAAGTTGTGTTATTTGTATATCGCTTTAATTCTTTCCATAAATCATCCTTTCTGTATATTTCTAGGATTAAGTTTTGTGTTATCCAAGGATTTTGTGTTCTTTTTGATCGAATTCGGACTTTCTTTGTAGCTTTCTTATATATTTCCTCCAGTGTGAGTTTAATGCTGTTGTATAAGATATCTGCTGAATCTGCTGACAGGTGTTACCAGTCTGTGTTTCTTATTTCGTGGTTGACTATTTCTCCGTCTATTATTGTTTTCTGTCGTTTTTCTTCTGGGGGACATTGCATGGATATTGTCTTGGTGTGCAGGTTTAGAGCGGTGAAGAAATGGTCTGCTACTTTGTATTTGATGACTGATGCAGTGTAACTGTGTGGTGGTGCTTGGACCTTTATATGATCTAGACAGGAGGCAGTGATAGTATTTCTGAATATTTCTTCTCTAGTACATGATGTTATTATTGGTATTAGGTTATACATTGATAGCGTGTCTAGGTATTGTATACAGTTGTTCTGGTTGTGGTTTGCAATATTTATGTTTATGTCGCCAATTATCATTAGGTGTTCGGTTGAGCATATTTCTTGGCGTGAAAGCCAGCAATTGAGTTCGTGCAAGAATTTTATTATGTTTAAGTTTGGTGGCTTGTAAATAGCATTTAGTATAATGGTATGCTGTCTGTTGGTGGTGTTAGTAATTTATAGGCAAAGAGTTTCAGCATGCTCAAACTGATATGCAGTTTCTTTTGCTATTAATTTACAATGTATGTTTGATAAATATTAATATTCCACCTCATCTTTTTGTTTGGCGGCGTGATCTATGTTTTTGGAAGCCTGGAATTTGGAAAGCAGTCGCTTCGTCATTAGTTATGGATACTTCTGTTAGGATCAATATATCAATAATATCTGTGTAATTCCTCAGATATTTTACATATTCAAATATTTACATTTCTTGGAAAAATAAATGAAATAAACGAAAGTAAGGTGGTTATCTAAATAGTCATATTTTTCAAGAAATACCTCATAATAAGAAACAAAAATAAATATAGTTAATTAGTATGAATTCAAGTTAGCTGAAAAGCTAAGATAAATTCTAAATATTTTGTGGATATAATTGATAATAATAATAATAATAATAATAATAATAACTTAGCTTCTTTATTAATTATTATTTTATGCATGATTATAAATAGAATCTCAAAATATAGACTAGTCTGATAGAGAGTAAGATGAATCAATTTTCATCGCTGTTATCCAGTCTCTCTTTCGACTCATAAAGAACAGAAAGTGAATCCTCGAAGATCTGATAATCTCTCTGAGGTCTTCTTCCTTAAGCTCATCTGTAATTTTGTGCAGATCTCTGCGGGGTTGCGTGACAGGAAGGACATTCATCCCTAGGAGAAAGCACTCAAGGGGATGTGATTTACTTCGTGTTGAACTGCGCTGCCCGCAATCCGCTATAGCTCGCATCTCTTCGTACGTTTTACCAAATATATCACGTGGGAAAAAGAGTCATCTACTTCCCATAATAGACTAAGAAACAAAGTTAAACCTTCCGTCATGTTTATTCCTACATTATCCAAGTAATTATTTGTTTCAATTGTATTAAATAATAATAATTTATATTATTTATATTTATATTTATGAATATATCCAAAAGCCCAATTATAAGTAAATTTAAGTAATTTTTATTATGGTTTAAAGATAATTATTATAATTAATTATAATAAAAACATGTAATTATTGTTATTATTATGATTATTATTATTATTATTATTATTATTATTACATCTTTTTCTCATATAATTAATCTTCCTATATATATATATCAGTAGAAACTGACTGAAATATAAAGAACGTATGATATGGAATCATATATGCACGTAATACAGCTGTGTTCGCTGTATCACACAATACGTGCATTGAAAAGTTTATACTTTTGCACTGTTTCTATGCCCTTTAATGCTTTAATAGATTCTTGAAGTCTCTTCACAACAATAATCCATTATTCTCTCATTTCAAATTCTTTTCGCGAAGCTCATGCAATATTTATCTTTACGGAGACAGACAGGCAGACGTCTACCCATTCCAATGATAAATTCCCATTGGCTAAATCTGTTTATTTTCCTAAGTCGATTTAAAAAGATTCCCTTGATCGATTCTGGATAGATATATAGTAAGCTAAATTGAATTAGGAAAAGAAAAGGAAGGAAATAAGAGCGACTTATTTATTCACTTGTTTGAATTTTTGCCGTGGAGAGTGTTATTTATATAAATAAATATTTATTTATTTGCACTATTGCATTTTAACTACTAATGTTTTGTAAAAAATAAATAAAATATTTATTTTTTTAAATAGTACTTTTAACTACTAAAAGGAACAAATATTACTTTTTAAAATAGAAAATAAAAAAATAATAAAATAATAGCAAACAATAAAATAATAATAGCTTAATAAACAAGAACTTAAGCGATCAATAATTTTTACGTTTCTTTACAAAAACGAATACATAATAATATTATTAAATTTAGGATAAATCAACATTCTAATTGAAATGTGCAACTATTTTAATATTAAGGAGAAAACAAGACAGATGGCGCTAGTGACAAAAATACATAATTTGCACCCAAATTAGCTTTGCTATTATTGCCTAATTATAATTTGCTTTTTCGCAATTATTGCTTGGTCATTTTGTTACAGTGGAGATAAAGAAGTATTTAAATTAAATTAAAGAAAGGCTTGCATAGAAAGTAAAGTTTACGTAATCTAAAGATCTCGAGATGTATATATAGAAAGAAATTTTGTTTGGTTGGGACTTCAGGTTGGATACGTCATTCCATATCCACGATTTAGTAGTATAATTTAGCTTACTTTTCTAATAAATAATAATACATCTATTAATTACTTGTAATTTATAATTCAAAATTTCATTTTAATACTTTGAGAGTGTAGTTAAAAAAAAAATTCTAAATTTTTAAAAATACAGCACCCACCTTTAAATTTCAAATGTCATATTACTACAATTATTTTTATGATGAAAAATGAAATATAAGTAGATATGGACTTTCATCTATCTGTATGCTAATTCTTAACTAAGTGGGAATTCTAAGCGAACCTGGGCTGCGAAGGCAAACTCAAAGTGGAAAACTCCGAAAGGGGGGGGGGGCAAAGTGCCGAATTTTCCACTCTTTTTCTGTTTATATCTCAGCACATATATACGACCACACTGTTCTCTGACATAGATTAAATGAAGTTATAAACATAAACAACTGATGATTTAAAAAACAGTTACAGAGATCTAGAATAATAGATCACTGATGTATTTGTACATGCTGTCATGAAAAACGTCATGGTTAATGCTAAATATTGTTTACAACTCGTTTTATTTTTCAAAAGTAGTGTATAACTTTAAATGTCTCATGTCATTTCGTGGGAGTGGGGTATGCAATTAGAATAGTTGCAGTTTTGTATTACCTAGAGTTTGTGAATTAGTTTCGAAGTTTACATAACAGACATCTCAAACACATGAAGAGCACTGACAGTAATATTTATTTCCTCATAAAGCTTGGATAATTAAAAAAAAAAAAGAATTATCTTCTCTGAAATTCTTCTTAGGTGTGAACTTCTTTGGGTGAAGGACTGAGTCCTTGACTTTTCATCGCTTTATCTAAGTTCTTGATTGTGGGTGTGGGTTTAGTGCGGGTATTTTACCCACTCTTTGTGAGCATTTTGTGTAGTTTCAGCTTTCTTTTGCGAAGAAGGATTTAGGTCTTCTATGTTTGAAGCAGTCTGATTTGCTCACAGTTAGCATTTTGTCGAATCAGCTGACTCGGGTGATTGTCTGTGACTGTGAAGAATTTTCCTGCAATGCCTCTCATGTGGATCTTGATGTCTCGTAGGTTTCAGATGAACCAGGGAGCATTTAGCGTCATTCTTCGAAATTTGTTCTGGATCGTCTGTAGTCTTTAGATATTTCTTTTAGTGTTTGTCCCCAGGCTTGTGAGGTGTAGGTTAGTTGAGGTCTTATCACTGATTTGTAGAGCAGAATTTTGTTGTTTATGTTTAGGAAGTTGTTCCTATTCAGGAGTGGATATAGCTGTGCTATGATCTGGCTGGCTTTAGTGGCGACACCATTTATGCGTGTCTTGAAGATTAGGCTTTTATCAAGCTGAACTCCTAGATATTTGGCCGACTAGTGCCAACGGATGAGTTTTCCAAGGGAAGGGCCACTACCCAGACTAGTTTCGACCTTTATTGAGGTCTCTTCACTGGGAGCCAGGCTCAAGTGGAGATACCAGGAAGACGCATTAGCAAGGTCATCTCTTAGCATTAGCAAGGTCATTTCCCTTAATGCATAACATTAAACATATCCGCAAGAAGATGTGTTTTGCATTATGGGAGATACTGAGATAGGAGTGATGTTATCTTGCTCCACCTTTGTAACGCGTTACCCGGTGTTGTACCACCTTACCCCAGTCCTGAAGATACTTTCAGGCGCAAACTTTGTTTGCTCACACTTGGATAAAGGATTAAACTAAATTTATTATTGTCTAACCAAGTGAATAATAAACTTTCAAAATCCATGCAAGTAAAGCCCGTTCGGCTATCTTGCCTACGCATGATAATAGGCTGATGGGTCGATAGTTCTGTGGACGTTGTGGTTTTTTTTCCCTTGTTTTGGAATTAGGAAGTGTACAAGTTCCCATCGTTCTGGATAGTGATGGAGCCATAGGATGGCATTAGTAATGTCATTCTACTAGATGCATGATGTCTTTGCGAGGGAGCAGCATGAGGGCCTTGTTCGTGATTCCGTTCGATCCCAGGGCCTTTCTTACTATTGAGTTTTTTTATGATTTGGTATATTTCTGCTGGTGATATGAGTTTGTTGTTGGGTTGGAGTTTGAAGTTCTGGTTATTTTGCGCACTTGGGTGTGGATTTTTCTTATGAAGTTTAAGTCTACTTGGGCATAATTGGGGCTGCATTGTCTTTCCAAGCTATCTGTAAATGCTTCCACTTTTTCTTCATCTTATAGGCTATGGCTATTCCATATTCACCTTGGATTGGACGGAGTGTACTGTGCTTTGAGCGAAGCGACTTCAAAACTTTTCACATTGACTGGCCTTCTGTGCTTAGGTGATAAGTGTTGTTTTCCAAAAGTTGGTTTCGGTGGTCTTTTAGTGCATACCGAACCTGGTTCGTTACTCTATCAACTGCATGTTTATCTGTAGGATCCATTGATCTATGATATTGTCTTCTTAGCTTGTTCTTTTCTCTGATAACTTGTTCTATTTCGTCTTGAAGTCCGTTTGGCGGTGCACGTGTGTTTGTGTTTTTTACATAGGATGTTGCTGCCAAAATTTGTTTCTCAAGTGTTGCCACTGCCTTTTCTATTTCTTCAGTAGATGTTATGTGTTGTACTGAGGCTAGGTTTTCCAGGAATGCTAAGGAGAGGTGTTTCCTGAAAACAATCTCACCTTAATAAAGGTGAGGTTGTTTTCAGTTAGATCGTGTATGGTGCCTAGTTTGCAATATGATGGGGTTGTGGTCCAAGCTCATGTCGTTGATCGTCTGTATTTGATAGCCGTGTGCTCTGTTTTTTAGTAATGCTATATCAAATACGTCTGGACGGTCCGTACCTCATAACTGTTATGATTCCATTTCCGGCATCTGCTATAGAAATAGGAATAAAATAGCACAGAACGAATTTAATAGCAAATGTACGGATTTTGCGTAATGCATTTAATAAGGGAAGATGTTTTACAAAGTACAAGAATAATGCAGTGAGAAATCTTGGTTTAGAACAGTGTTTCTCAACCTGTGGTCCGCGCTGATAGGACAGGTGGTCTGCAGGTAGACTTAAATAAATAAATATATATATTTTAATTATCCAAACAAAAAGTAAAATTGAATAAGTAAAAATTATTGAAATAAAATGGATACTTAAAAAACAAATAGCGACAGAATGACGAGTAATAAAAGAGGGATGAAGTGAACAACAATATGGTTTTATTGCTTCCGCCTTCCCTTTCTGTTTTGTCAGATTTGAAGTAAATATTTGTTATCCACATCTCAGCTAATTGCTTGTTATTTATTGATTTTTATCACTGAAGGTTTTCCTCCTTCAACCAAGGCTCAGTATATCTTCAGAAGTGCTAACTTTGTCCAAGTGTGTTTTGAGTTAACCCCAGTATTTATATATATTTTCGGAAACGTTTTTTAATGATGGAAAAGTGGCTTAAGAACTATGACTTTGAAAAGAAGAGCAAATGAAACAGGTGATGCTAATCCCAATTGTGATACACGTGTTGTAACGGCGAGTAAATCTGATACTATTAAAGTAAAATAAACAAGCAGGTCAAGTATAATAAATGAAGTGATTGGTAAAATGCATAGTAACTGAAAACGATTAAAACTTTTCTATATTATTCAGAAATAATCAATACAAAATGCAGTAGGGATTATAACAGTTCATATTTGGAATTCGAGTTTACTTGGTGTGCAGATGAAAGTGAACAGAAATCTCAGTGTTGACATTTTATTTTTCACTTGGTTAGAGTATAATGAATTTAGTTTAATCCTTTATCCAAGTGTGAGCAAACAAAGTTTGCACCCGAAGGTATCTTCAGGACTGGGGTAATACCACCTTACCCCAGTGTTGTACCACCGGTGTTGTACCACCTTACCCCAGTCCTGAAGATACTTTCAGGTGCAAACTCTGTTTGCTCACACTTGGATAAAGGATTAAACTAAATTCATTATAGAAATCTCAGTGTGTTTTGTGTTATGAAGTGTTGTCGAACGAGTGCATGAAACCTTCGAAACTCCGACATTTAGAAACTAAACACTGTGATGTGAAAAATAAGCAAATTGAATTTTTTCGGCGACGCTTACAGACATTAAATCATGGGAAAGATATAGTTTCGGCCATGGGTTTCATTAATAGCAAGGCACTGGAAGCGTCGCATCTCTTAAGTTTGCGCATAGCGAAAATAGGGAAACCTCATTCTATCGGGGAAAATTCGTTGCTTCCAGCTATAAAAGATGTGGTAAAAACTATGTTTGGCAACAAGTTACTAAAAGATGTTGATTTGATTCCTCTTTCAAATGACACTATGGTCGCAGAATTAATGATATGGCAGGTGACGTAGAATCTCAGTTAATCGAAAGAGTTAAGAAGAGCCCTTATTATAAGCGTTATAAATAGACGAAACTACTGATGTTACAAATGATGCGCAGTTAATATGCTACGTAAGACATGCGCATGATAACAACATTCATGACATTTTGTTTTCAGAAGTTTGTCATCCCGAACAACTGGAGAAGAAATATTTCACACTCTCAATAATTACATAATACACGAAGGGATCCAGTGGGGAAAATGTATGGGTTTCTGTTCGGATGGAGCTCGCGCCCCTACAGACAGGCCTAATGGGATGGTTTCTAAGATCAAGGAAGAGCTCCGGATATGAATGGGGTACAATGGAAGCGTTAGCCTCCAAAGAAATGCCACCAGCATTCCTTTGGAGGATAACAATACAACGCTGTAAAGCTAATTAATTTTATTAAGGCTCGACCGTTAAATAACTAGTTATTTTCAGTACTCTGCGATGAAATGGGCAGTGAATATACACAACTTTTGCTTTCTTCTGAAATTCGCTGGTTTTCCAGGGACAAAGTACTAACAAACTCATTTCAATTAAGGCACGAAGTTTTATTGTTTGTAAATGAACGTAATTCTGATTTTGCATCACTCCTTATTGACGTTGACGAAGCAAGGTTATCAACACTATCCTATCTTTCAGAATTTTTTTTTTCGAAATTAAATGAACTAAATCTCTCCCTTGAGGGAAATTCTTCAACTACTCTTGATGCCTACGACAAAATAAAGGCATTCGAGAAAAAACAAAAACAAACACGGGTGTTGTGCATTAGTTATGTAAAAGACAGACAGTTTGCAGCTTTTCCAACATTGGAATTCTTTTTTAGTGGAAAATGATATTTTTTGTTGATTCTGAGTTTCTGGAAAGGGTTTGTGACCACCTCAAAACGCTGAAACAGAATTCTGAAACATATTTTCTGAATAACTTTTATGAGAAATTTCTGTGGATTCGCGATCCATTTCAGGCTCACAGTCACGAGAACGACCTTTCGAACAGTTAATTGAGCTTTCAAGTGACAGTGGGCTTAAAATGCAATTCCGTGATCTTGGTTTGGCTCGAGTCTGGATCTCGCCTTCAGTGAGAAGTGAATTTCCTGAATTATATGAAGCAGCAGCGAAAATCGTCATGCAGTTTTCTACAACCTGCGAGATTTTCATCGCTGCTTCAAATAAACACAAAATAAAGACATCGCCTTAGCGTGTGCGTGTGTGCCGATTTCGACTGAAGTTGACCCATATTGAGCCAGATATCCAGCAACTCTGCAAAGGCTGAGAAGCTCACCTACCTCATTAAAAGTAAGTAGTAACATAATTATATCATATTTTTATTTGTTTAATATAAATTTAAAACTTTGTTTAATGATGATACACTCTTAATCGTTTACTTCCAATTTTAATTCTGTTTCCATGTGTATTCAAAACATGCTTTTAGATTTATTATGTTATAAATGCCACAGTTTTACCGAAATGTTGGTAATCTCCACATAGGTGTTTAAACAAATTACATAAATTAGTGGTCCGTAGAATTGTTTTCGGCATTTTACTGGTCCTTGGGCTTAGAAAGTTTGAGAAACGTTGGTTTAGAACATTAAGGAAAAAGAAATAACGTTTCGATTTTTATCAGATCCAGAAATATCAGTTATATTTGTGTCGGGTCTAATTATATTTATTTATAATTAAGTTATATTTGCACGTCTAATTTGTTCTGATCTTCCCTGATGTGTAATTTTGATTAATTTATCGGTATCCTCTCCAAACTAAACAAAAGTATTTAATAATCAATTTATTAAATTATTTACAAATTTTCCTATAAATTTATGTAGGAATAGAAATTATTATATTTAATATGCAAAACTTATTTATATTTATAATCGAAAGCAAGAATTTAAGAAGATTTAACAAAACACCAAATATTATAATACATTTCTTTCTGATATAATATCTGTAGTATGTTTTAGCAGTTGATGAATCTATGATTTTATTGATTCGCTCATGACATTTTGTTGTGGATTATGATGAGCATAAGTGCAGCGAGTTAGCAATTAAATTTATATATATGTATGTATGAGTTAGCAGTTATATATGAGTTTGCAGTTATAAACATAGTTTTGACACGATTAAATTGTGAATCGCATTATAAGAGCAGCTACGATAAACGCAGGTAAGAAAAACTTTAATCTTAACAAATAACAACACTGGAATATGGACAAAACTATATGGTATATATAGTTTTGTCGGCTCGGTACATGCGGCTAACTTTAACAGGCCTGAAACCTCTGTTTTGGAGGTCTGATGTGATTTCATCTATTGTAATTGATTCTGTTAACCCCCCCCCCGAGCACAATTTTGGGGTTTTTCTCACTATTAAGTGCAAAATTGCGGTAGGGTTGGTTGTTGTTATCCAGTAATTTGGTTAGTTTTCTGTAATCGGTTGGAAGTTTTGGGTTGGGTGAGAATTCCTTCTTCTGTGTTGGTGGCTTTCATAAATGTGATTTCTAAAGTTCGGAGGGAAGTCTTAACTAGAAATCTTAAAACTTAACTAGAAACAAATATAAGGCTACTGCAATATGTAATAAATACACCATACTAAACATACTATCCCTTAGATATTTATACATCTATAGGCTACTGTTATTCATAAAAGTTGAAACTGTGGATAGAGAGTCCTTTTTAGGACTTCCAGGGTAACAAATGGCAATGCTGTAGCCAATGAAGTTTTAACTGAGGCTCGGTTATTGCCGTTCCCCAGCCATGACTAGAGCTTTTAGCTCAATAGCACTTCATCCACACAGATTTTCTTCATTCAGATGACGGGATAAAGAGTCAAGGACTCAGTCCATCTCCCAGTCCTTTTAAGGACTTAAGGATTATTCATAAAAAACGACACGAATACATAAATATCAAACAAGATGCTTTCCTTAGTAGACATAAGGGCCTAAAATATTTCGTTCCAAAAGCAAATAAGAAGCAATACACAAACATTATACTTATTTAACGCCAAAAGAATTCAACACACTTGCCTTTCCAATAAGAAATGAAACTAACCCAAACAAATACAAAACTCTACTCAAAGAGTATTTATTTTCCCACAGAAATGAGGAAGCTCTGTTCAAAATAATTGTATAAATTATTGGTTTTATTGTACTATCTGCGAAATGTCTGCTTTGTGGAGAGCGGTTAGAGTATGGTTAGATGATGATAAGGGAGTGAATGTGTGTAGAAAATGTAAGGAAATGAGGAATTAAAGTGTATTTCAGGTCGTGAGTGTGATATTTTTGTCAAATTTCAGAATGTAGAAAATAGCAATATGATAAGAAATTGCGAGGTTGTACCAGAGAGCTGTGAGGGCGTGAATGTAGAAAGTGTGAATGAAGGTATTAATACAGAGCAAATTAATGGTTTAACAGATAATAAAAAAGATGAGATAGATGCGATGAGTGAGATCGCGCTTTTGAGCAGAGCGATACGTAGGGCAAAGCGGCAGCTGGAGCATGTGCAGAAATGTCTACCGAGTGTACCAGCCAATAAAAAAAGTATGATAGGAAAATAAGAGTATGATGGTGAACGTAAAAAAAAATGAAGGAGCTAGTGCTGTATGGAGATTCGTTAGTACGAGGTGTGATAGTAGAGAATTTGACAAAATCGTACCAACCTGGTGCGACCATAAAGGATGTAACTGAGTCTATTAGAGAGCAAAAGGAAAGGGTGAAAGAAATGATTGTTGTGGCAGGTACGAATGATTTGAAAGGAGATAAAATGGAAATGACCTGAATGAATTGTTTGAGGTAGCAAACGAAAAGAGTGAGAGAGTTAGAATGATTAGTCTTTTACTGCGGTATGACAGTGAAGAGTTTAAAAAGAGGGTCATAATTGCAAATGACTTTATGCGTGGGTTATGTATGAACAATCCCACTAGCTATATCATCTTCAGTCAGCCATGTTTCACTAATGCCAATAACCTGTGGTCTGGAAGTGCCAACCAAGGCCAAAAATTCTTCCTTCTTGTTCCTAATACTACTAGCATTAGTATACATGAATTGCAGACCCCCGTTAGCCCCATCCGTACCTTGATGCCTTATACTATCCCATTCTGATTTGCTGTCTTATTCGCTCGGGCATATTATACTCATTCATACACTCAACTGCCTCCCTAAGGTCTGCATATCTACTCCCCCCCCCCTTAATAAATTTAGTTTCCCTGATTCTGCACATCCACTTCATTCAACAACACTTTTTCAAGTCTCCTTACACCGAATTCATTCAAATGCAAGCCATCCATCTTATATAGATCCTTTCGCCCATCGAACTCACTCCACACGTCCACAAATTCCACAGGTGATGGAAAAGATGGTGGAGATAGTATGCATAAACAATTCTGCTTCATTATTTATAAAATTTTTATTTATTTTGGCTTTTCAGATCCAAAATGAAATTTTTAGATGTAAAATTACTCGATACATGAAAACACATTAAAGTTATAAACTTTTTTTATGAATAAATATTTGTCTAAAAGGTGGTGAGAGTCACTTAAGTAAAAAAGTAACTATTCCATTAAACGCGTTTAGCGTCTACTATTATTGTAAGAAAGGAGTAACTCATGCATCGTCTACAAACTGAGTAAGTTAATTAATTTTACAATATAATTATAGCATTGTTATTCGACGCTTTTGCAATAAGGCGAAAGTATTCCAGTTTTCATTAATCCTGCGATTTTTTTTTCCCCGGCTGTAGCTATCGACCGATTATAGCACCTGGGAAAGTTACTCCATTGCAAAACTAATAACTTCCTTGTATAAGGTTTATGATATCACGCATTCAGTACCAGAGTGACCTTGACATTTGGTAGAACAATTTATTATAATTTATTTTGGTAGAATAATTTATTTTGCATATAATGATATTATATGCAAAAATACAAGCAATGCTTTACAGAATATAGTTAATAAAAACAATTTACACAATTACTTAATGAGATAGTTTCGAATAGTATATGTAATTTCCTTCTGCCGGAAATACACATTTTTTTGAGGGAATAAAAGATGTGTGGCTATATTTGACGCTAGATGGCATTTCGGTAGCTCTTCTGGTAAGCTTGAAATGTAACAATAGATTCGGCTGCAAAATTTCGTACATGAGAAATGCAGAGTTGTTTATTTTTTACTTCAGGTCATATAATAGAATTTTATACTACAGAGCAATTTATTTATCTGTTATATCAGGATAAGAAAATATTACTCTTTTATGAAGCCAAATTTTCTATCTATTTTGATATCTGTTATTTAATTATGTTGTAACATGCAATGTTTTTCTAGATACAGGTAATTGCTACACTTTTCTGAAATGAAATATTTCATATTTTAACATTACATTATAGCATATATCAGTAGCCAATCAACTTTGGGGCTAGAAACATAATACGAATAATTTCTTAATGAAAATTAAACATGCAAATTATTAAGGGTTTTTTACGGCGCATGTTTAAATAATCCTGTAATATTTTGAAGTAAAAACAATACGCCTTTAAATATTCTGTTTTTGGTTTTAGAAAATTTTAAAATAATTGATTAGTCTATTTGTATGAGGGTATAAATAACTCAGCAGATATATCTTTTTTCTTTGAGAAATCAAATAATTACCGTGGTTAAACTGCGGAAAATAATCTGAACAATGTAATGCCAACATATCAAAATATTTGTTAAAAAGGAGTTTACTATTTTTCTTTTTAGCCAAAATACCAACGTAATTTCATAAGCTTTTTCTCACTTTTATGCAGTTTCTTCATATTTCATTTAAAATAAGTGCACATTTAATATTATTTTTTTCCTTTAAAATTATTTAATCAATTTAGACATTTTTTCTCTTTTGTTAATATTTATAACTGAAACACCTTTTTGTACATATGATTACATACCATGATATAATTGTTTCCATATTAATTTTCGGTGGGGATTGGATGGTATGAGGACTCCCAGGGTAACAAATTATTGCTGTTACCCTCCTGCGCTGATCAGAGCTTTAATAACTCAATAACACCTTATCTCTAAACTGTCCTCTACAGATAACGGGGAAGATGAAAAGCATTTTTGCTTCGCCCCTTTAAGCCAGTCCTTATAAGGACTATATTAATTTCAGTGGAAGAGACGAGAATGAAAAGAATCGACCGTGAGATGCGGTGATTAATACCCTTGGAGGGTAATGGATGGCAATGCTGTAGCCAATGAAGTTTTAACTGAGGCTCGGCTATCGGCTATTGCTGTTACCCTCTTGCTATGATCAGAGCTTTAATAGCTCAATAACACCTTATCCCTACACTGTCCTCTACAGATAACGGGGAAGATGAAAAGCATTCTTGCTTCACCCCTTTAAGCCAGTCCTTATAAGGATTAATTTCAGTAAATCAAGTTTGGTCATTCTCTTTATAAAGTAGCCTTATTACTTGCACTACATGGAAGAAGAGTCCTTTTTAGGACTTCCAGGGTATGAATGGCAATGCTGTAGCCAATGAAGTTTTAACTGAGGCTCGGCTGTTGGTGTTACCCCCTGGAATGCTGAGTTTCGAGAGTTTGAGTTTCGCTCTCTTAAGGTTTTTGCCTTGAGGGAGCAAATTTGAGTCTCCGGTGAGGGGCTTTGTCGGTGGATACGTTTCCCTGAATATGAGCGGTTCTGCTCGGTGATGGGGGAGCCCGTCATTGAGTGGAACCAACGCTGAGATGGACAGTCTTTTGGCCACTATGGAATGGTCTAGGGATCGTCCTAACTTTTAGAGTTGGCTTCACTTATCGCCTATTACTTGCACTACATATGTATGAACATTACAGTTACGTACTTTTTATTATAATATGCAAATTACCTTACCTTTATATTTACTATATTCCACTGTAGTGCCTGGACAAGGGACTGTTGCTTGTTGTAGCTTTCCAAACGCGGTACCTGGCAGTAAGGTTTCCACAAGTTTAAATTTTGCTGACTTTGAGGGAAAACAAAGCAAGTTATCTTTCTTACAGACGTCACCCAACCATCCTTTGATTGTAATACTGATACTGGACGATGCAAATAAAGAGAGATTATCAGGATCAGCTGCCGTTACATGGATGGAAATATTCCTATTATGATAATCTGAAAAATAATCGAAAGAGTTTATAAAGAAGTTGGTGGTTTAAAATATTTCACATTTGAAAATGTTATCATATGGATTCTTCTGTTGATAACATACACATTTCAAAGTATTCTAAATGAGCCTTTAACCAATCATATTTAAAACATGAGTTTCTATGACAACCGCCGCGGCGCGCGCTGGCTTGAAAAAGACAAAGTTTGAAGGTCGTAGTTCCATACTGAAATAAATCAAAACAAAACACACGAAAGTAAGTTAGATATACAGAAAACCAAACCTATATATGTGAGGATTATTGAGCTAATTGAATTGCGACCATAATAAATATATATCACTAACAGTCGAAGGAGCACATACAACGAAATCTTTAATTTCGTTGTATTTTTTTCCTTAAAATCTTTTATTCGTTTTTATTTTCGTCTCCGATATAATATATATAATATTACACTTAGTTGCTCTTCGATCGTGAATCGGTAACAACACAGCACGACCCTGCGAATGTATAATTATAATTATTGGATGATTTACAGGAAAGCGCTTGGGAATTTTCCAATTACGTTAGCTTACTGTAATCGAAACGGAAATATGTTTTACGTATATTTAACGCTATGATTATTTTAATTAAAAACTATTCAATCAAAATATGTTATACAATAAACTAATTATCTAATTAATTTTTTAAGTAAATCTAAATTTATTGAATCTTTGATTTTTTAAAATGTTTTAGTAATTATTTACTAAAACACCTTTTTTTTTGTAAACATACATATTAAATATATTAAATTAAGAAGATTTTTATTTTAAATGAAATTGTATGGAAACAAAGTACTGAGTGCTTTGTGATGAATCATTGAGTTGTGACATTCCTTTTGTGAATTGTAAGGATTACGATTTTTTTTTTTTTTTGCTATATATACTATACTATACTATATACTATATATATATATATATATATATATATATATATATATATATATATATATATATATATATATATATATAATGTTATAACAAGTATGCTAAGAAAAGGATAAAAGAGAAACAGTTTGTGATTTGAGAAATAATTCCTTTATACAAAAGATCACACTGGTGAATACCTTCAAGACAGCGGATGGAGCACACAGAAGCAATAAAAGTACCTCCCATCGAGGCAGGTATAGGTAACAAATGTTTCTGATCTACACAAGTAACAATAATGTTAGACATGGAAAAACTACTAGAAGAAACTAAACTAGACGACGTATATCAAGAATTTATAAGACTAGGGAAAGTACTTAATAACAATTAGCCAGGTAGAATAAAACTCGATGAGATCCCCCCCCCACAGTCGCTACAAAAGACAATCTGGACCCAAACCAAAAGAACATGATATACAACAGAAAACAGAGATCACACCAGTCACTAAAGTTTGAGGATGCGGCAAAATTCCAAACCAATGCCCACCCCAAAACAGAAACAGCAGACACACACAGGAGGAATTCTAAACATACAAAAAGAAGAGGAAAATCTCCATCAGCAGAGATACACTGAAACCAATGGTAATGAAGACTGATAATGATACAAACTCAAACGAAAGAATACCCCAATCGTCCTAAGAGATAAAAATCATTGGACATCCGTTATCACTTCACTCCGAACTTTAGAAATCACATTTACGAAAGCCACCAACAGGGAAAAAGGAATTCGCATCCAACCAAAAACTTCCACCTATTACATGAAACTAACCAAATCACTGGATAATAACAACATATCCTACCACGCGTTTGCACTCATTAGTGAGAAAAACCTTAAAGGTGTGCTCAAAGGGGTAATAGAATCAATTACAATCGATGAAAATCGCATCAGACCTCCAAAGCAGAGGATTCAAACCTGTTAAGGTTATCCGCGTGCACAGAACCAACAAAACGCTTCACTCCCTAGTACTGGTAGAAATCAGTAAAGACCAGAAACACATCTACGGTCTCCATGTGACTTAGTCATAAAGACTAAGTTAACAAACGACGCAATGTCATCGCTGCCAAAAGTTTGGCCACGCACAACGCTGTTGTAAAGCGGACTACCGATACGTTTAAATGTGGTGGCAAACATGCAACGACCGAATGCCAAAAAACCACGCACACAACAAGCAAAGTGTGCACACTGCGTGGGCCCGCATCCCGCAAACTACAGGGACTGTATGGCATTCCCACAAAACCAAAAGATTCAAACCCAGATCACTAAACCTCCACATAGAACCATCATACAAGCCACGACGAGCAGCAAATCTTATGCAGAGGCCGTTACGCCAAGACCAATCTATCCTTAAGACTCCAAGCCACGATCAACCTACCCCTAAAATTCCAGTAAACCTGATCTGTCAAATTTGACAAGCTGCATCAGAAAAGTGCTATCAGAACTACAACAAACCAACCTCGCACAAGAAGGCAATGACATCATCCTTCGGCATACTCATTTACTGTTCTCAGCAATCAATGGATAAACACAACAGGAAAACCACTCCACTACAGATTATCAACTGGAACGCAAATGGACCGACAAACTAGATCCCAGAACTACAGGAATTCTCTGCAGAAACCCAAGCCTACATTATCGTCGTCAACAAAACAAAACACCGCCCAAGCGACAAACCGAAAATCAACAACTATATTACATACCGCACGGACAGATTCTACGCAAGAGGAGGAGGCACAGCCATCTTCGTCAAAAGAGGAAAACAAAAACAATTTATTCGATAAGCCCCAAACTGAACACATTGAAATAATAGGAATCGACGGCCAGATGGAAACCACATTCTCAAGAAATCCACCCCCTTCAAATACAGGCAATTAGCGACATAAGTTCGGACCACAACCCCATCACATTGCAACTAGGCACCGCACATGATCTAACTGAAAGCAACATCACCCTTATTAACTGGAAACAACTCCCCTCTCAGCCTTCCAGGCTGAGGGGGAGAGTTGTTTCCAGTTAATAAAATATCTACTGAAGAAATGGAAAAGGCAGTGGCAACCCTTGAGAAACAAAGTTTGGCAGTAATATCCTATGTAACAAACACAACCACACATGCACTACCAAACATACTCCCAGAGAAAGTAAAACAACTTATCCGAGAAAAGAACAGATTGCAAAGACCATATCATCGAATAATGGATCCCACAGATAAACAGGCAGTTAATAGAGCGACGAACCAGGTTCAGTACGCATTAAAAGACCACCGAAACCAACTTTGGAACAGCAAGATACATCACCTAAGCACAGATGATCAATCATTATGGAAAGCTATAAGGTCGTTTCGCTCAAAGAACAATACACTCCCTCCAATCAAAGGTGAATAAGGAATAGCCTATAAAGATTAAGAAAAAGCGGAAGCCTTTGCAGATAACGTGGAAAAATAATGCCGTCCCAACTATGCCCAAGTAGACTTAACATTCATAAGAAAAATTCACACCCAAGTGCGTCAAATAACTCAGAACGCCAAATCCCAACCCAACAACAAACCCATATCGCCAGCAGTAATATACGAAATTATAAGAAAACTCAATAGCACAAGAAAGTCCTGGTACCGGACGAAATCACGAACAAGGCTCTCAAGCTGCTCATACACAAAGGCATTACTCATCTAGTGGCTATGACCAATACCATCCTACTGCTAAATCACTATTCAGAACGATGGAAATTTGAAGTCTTCAGCCTACTATGATGCGTACGCAAGATAGCCTATGCTTGTTCGGATTCAAGAGGCAGTAGAAAACAACAACGTCATACCAGACGAACAATTCGTCCTTTAGAAAAGAGCACTCCACAACTCAACAAATGTACAGAGTTAATGAATACATTACCAAAGGGTATAAATGGCACCAGCACTCTGGTGCAATCTTTCTAGACAAAGTTCTGGCATTATGGATTAATTTTCAAGCTACACCAAGTAGGAATCCCATTACCACTAGTTCTACTCGTCAAGTCATTTCTGAACAATAGAAAATTTAGGATAAAAATAAATTGAATTAGATCCACTGAGAGAAAAATCACGGCTGGAATCCCCCAAGGCTCTATAGTGTCTTCCTTACTCTCCTCCATGTACGTGGTAGATCCTCCCAAGTTGTCCCCATCCCTCACTGCCCTCTATGCCGATGACACCATCATTATCCAGATCCCTAAGATCACAACTGGCCATGAACAAAACTGCAGTAGCAGTCATCGAACTAGAGAATTGGTACAGCAAATGGCGCATCTCAATCAATCCAGAAAAAAGCCCACAGTACTATTCACCAGTTGGAAAACACGACCGAATACAAGCATACAAATGTTTGGAAAAATCATCTCTTGGCACAAATCAGCCAAATATCTAGGAGTTCAGCTTGATAGAAGCCTAAACTTCAAGACGCACATCGATAGTGTTTCTATCAAAGCCAACCAGACCACAGCACAGCTATAACTTATTCCTGGCCTCTTAAGCATACACAATAAAAGTCTCCTGTACAAATCAGTGATAAGACCTCAACCAATGTATGCTTCACCAGCTTGGGGACACACGACTAAATGTACATGACAGTATTCGATACACAGTATGTTCGTTTGTAACCCACATTTTATTGTATAGCTCTTTGATTCTGGTTCTCTTCAGTAATTCTTAATTACTGAAGAGAACCTTTTGCTGGTCTTTCATCAAAAGTGCTTTTTGTTCATTAGACTACCACTGGCTGCATTTTTTTCTGGTTGTCAGGCCATTATTCCTGGTATGTTCTAGATATTGTTTGCGTGGACATCCCATTAGGTTGATAGATTCCATGATAACTGCATTGAAGACAGTGTTCACTCATTTTGATCGATTGTCCAGGGCGCCCACACACGTCTGGCTTGAAACGGATGCGTAACACAGTGTCTAGCGAAGCAATTAATTCTTCATGGATGAAGGGTGAGAGAAGTGCAACTGATAAGTTAGTAATCCAATGCATTTCAATATTTGTCATGTAGATCGGAGTAAAGTTGTCTATACAATGATCCGTCCGCATTTAAGCCATGATAATCAGGTTTTATCAGGAATTAAGATTTACTGGAAGACGTTTACAATTGCTATATTTATGAAGAAAGGGTGAAGACTAACATTAATCAAGAAAAGATCTGATTATTATCAATAGAACAAGTAAACTAACGCCTTCACTTACGATGGAAATAAATATTTATTACGAACAAACTTTTGTATCTGCTTTAGACCGTTCTCGATGAAAAGCAATAGAATAAAGTACGTTCGACTAACTATTGAAAATTATAGCGGGTGATGTATCTTTCTAAGAAAAATGGGTTCTTGTGTAAATCCTTACTGTTATTCCAAAGAATCCTGTGTCCAGTAGATATCACTTGACAACCAAGACCTGAATTAACCGAATTATGGAGTTGGGGGTAATGTCGATGTTCGTCTAGGCGTATCTCAGCAGAACCAACCAACCTGCTTTCTCATAAAAAGCGAGACCGCGCGTGTGTGTGTGTGCAAGGAATTCTGTAAACTCCTGCATTGAAAAGGGTGTTTATTCTTAGGCGAGAATAAGAATGGATTTAGTTTGCGAGTCGGAGTAAAGGAGAGTCGAAAGGTATTCTAACAATCTTCCCACAAACACCTTTTATGTAAGAAATGCAAACTTCCCAACATCCCTGTGAAGAATGAATAGGATACTAACTAAATCGATCACTTACTTTTGTGATAATGCTGGGGTAGAAGTAGTAGATCAATTGAAGATCAAAGCGGCACTAAGAAATGCACGATACACTAAGATTTTGATAAGGCCTGACTGCTGAGATAGATGATAACGAGAATTAGCATCCATGGATCTTCCTGGCGCTTTCATTCGGTGTACTGAAAACAAAAAGGTCCCATCACGTTCTTTTCTTCGGATGGGAATGTCCAGAAGAGCCAATTGTTGTTTTCCAATTCGAAAGCAAGTTTAATCCATGGATGGACTGAATTAATTTTACGAACAAATATGGAGGTCAGATCGAGAATAGTTTCAAACAGTGAAAATGCCTTGTGAGATTACATCCGACTCTATGATTATGATAAGACAGGTGTGGTTTTGTCCATCATGCAACGTCAACTAGACACAGGATTCATTAGAATAATTTCGATATCCTTCCCTTCAACCTTAAGAGATGCAGATCGAGTCCCTCATGAATTCATCACTTGTTATAATTTTCAGTTGTTGTTCTATCGTATTATGTCGCTTTAACTGTTGGCATTGAGAATGACCTTAAAACTAGACCGAAACTAGATCCGAGTGAATTCCGTAATTCATTTACTTGGAAAATGTATCCATTTGCTAACTCTGTGTATTTTGGGGTTGGTTTATCTATCATGCTGCAAGAAAAAATTCTGCCATCTCCTTACTGAACCCGGTCCCAGTCATTTTAGTTCTTTGCATCCTGAATGCGCTTCAAACCCAAGTTTTGTGTCAAGTTTATTGGAAGAGTAAAGTTGCTTCCCAGCGGTTCCGCAAAATAGATCTAAAGAACGGGCGGTAAATATGAAGAAGATGGAGATACCAGAATACTAAAAACAATTTAAAATAAATTCCCTGGCGTCTTTTAATGCGAGTTTTATTCCTAAAAGTTTTGGCAATCAGTAAGCAATCAACCGGATTGGGTCCGGTTGATTCTGCTGAGTTGTGAGATTAAACATAGGATTTTTTTTCGTGTAAAAAATCTTTTTATCTAAGCCTATGATGATAAACCCTGGAATCAGCTTTAAAAGGGCTAAAAGAATTTCCCTTTCTGAACACATAGAATAATAAAAGTTTCCAAGAGCTTATACAGCAACCAGTGTAGGGGATGCCTGTTTCTATTTTTCTCTTTATTCATTGCTAATAACATCCAAGAAGAGTGAACATTTTCTGGTTGAAATTCTTTGATTCACGTAGCATCCAATGGATGCGGAAAGAGACCAAAATATGAATGCGTGAAAGTCATGTGATGCACAAGAGTAATGCTAAAAAAAACACAAAAATTACTTTATTCTGGAAAACAGGTCCAAAGGTTTGAAAAAAAATTAAGAGGGAATAACAACGTTAAAATACACAAACGGAGGATTTAAAGGATCTTGAAAACTATATATCTGAAACCGACTGTGACGAAGGCCTAAGTAGCTCAGTGGAAGTGGCGCTTGCGTCCTCTGTGCTTGGTCGCTCGAAGTTTGACTTAAGTTCAAGTCTAGTCGCCGATTGGAGGAACTTTTTCTAAGCCTTTCTTCGACTGGTTCCCGAGTTAGTCGATCTCTAGCACGGGCACAGGTTTTTCCTGCCGGAAACTCAAGAAAATCGACCATAGTACCCACATTATTTCATACCGTTACCTATCCTGTTAGGGTTAGGTACCAAGAGATGGCAGCACTTGTTTGCCAGCCTCTTCATCGGTGGCTGCTATAATTAGTGATAGACATGGACCAACTATCTCTGAGTGGCTACCGGTGGAGACTGAACTGCCCACTAAAAAGCTAGACAGGGTATAAAGGCCTCGCCTACTCCCTATAAGGGAATAAAAGGCGTTAGCTGATTTATTTTATTTTATTTACCGACTGCGACTTTTGTATATTACATGTAAGCAGTGGAATTTTAAGATAAAATCCAGACTAGCTTCTGGTGCTTGAAGTTGATTCCAGGCCTGATATTATCATACTGTCTGAGATATGAGTCAAAAAGGAAGAGATAAGCATGTGTGCTATTCCCGGGCACCTCATAGTTTTAATTGGAGAGTATGCGACAAATCGCAGGGTGAATACAATAACACTTCATTTATTTCAAAATTTACTGCAAAAGACCCATCTATGACGTGATGAATCTTTTGCAGAGCAAACCATCAAGGACCTCTACAGGGGAGCTCATTGATGGTTTGCAAGCTGATTCCATCAGACTACCGGTGGATTACTCAGAACATAAACTACAACTAACCTTGAGCAGCTTGAACAGTACCAAAACTGTTAGATATGTACCAAGAAATAGGAACCACAACGCGCAAAATTAAAACATACATAACTAAAGACGTAAAGAGGAAAAAGTACTGTAAAAACGTTAAAAAACATGCACAGATTGAAACCGAATAGAGATCCTTTAACAGCCTTGTGAAGAACAAAATTAAAAAGGCAAAGGACATGTTCTTCCATACTGAAATACATCAACTACGGCAATAACCCAATAAGAAAATGGACATGCTTGAATTCACTTCTGATAAGTAAATTTAAGCGGGATTACGCTAATCTGAAAACTGTAGTAAGTGAAATGAACACCCAAGTATTTATAAGCACGGAAACACCTATGTGACAAATTATAAAATGGATGCTTCTCAAACATCTTAAGTTTGGTTGTAAAGGAAGATTAAAATCCATGTTCCTATAAACCAAACTCAGAACATAAACTACAACTAACCCTGAGCAGCCTGAACAGTAGCAAAACTGTAAGATATGATGGAATAAATCTATGGTTTCAACCTTATATAAGAAATAAACAAATTTAAAAATTAACCTAATCTTCAATGGCCCTAATTTAATCCTTCTGAATGTCAGGCTGATATATACTTTTATAGAATTGATCTCTGTCTGTAAAGCGCTAGGAAGATTTTTGGCTTTTTTTTTATTATTCGAGCATGAGTTAGCTAGTCTGAATTAAAATCAGGAACTATTATCTTCTAGAAATGATTTTACTACTGCAAAGTGACAACAAACCAGCTTTAGAACCCACGCGTGATTAACATGTAAATTGACGCCGGAATGCTCTTAGATGCTTCTGCGTCGATCAACTACGCTGAGATAAAAGCTGCTATACAGCTGGTCCAGCGAGAGAGAGAGAGAGAAGACTCAAGTGCTTAAATTGGAAAAGGAAACAAATGCCGTACAGCGACGACCTTGAACAAATGACGTGCGATGTTGAATGCGTAGTGGAGAGAAAGGTGTGCAGTCTGTTTCCTTGTTCAATCGGGTTATCAGTAAAAGACAAATCACTGATATCGGGACATGGGGGGGGGAGATGTAGTGGTATAGACGAAAGCACTTGCGTAATCTAATGTAGGACGTCACGGTTGCTCGACATTCAGGGAGGAGTTAAGGCCATTAAATATAGATGTCGCATGATTCAGTTGAGCAACACGTTCCACTGGAAGTGTGGAAAACAAACAGTGATAGATTAGCATGCAATTACGTTTATCTGCAGAAAAAAAAATATTCGCGAAAATTCACACTTGAACGAAACTGGCGACGTGAGGGGGATCATGTATAGTGTTCAGAGTATGAGTTATACTAAATTCCAGTTTATAGATATAGGTGTTCATATTAACTTACTTGAAAAAAATAATTTGCGCTTGTGCTTTCAAAAATGCCACTTGGGGAGCATTGTTGCCACGAAGTTCGCTTTGTGAAAACTAATTATTAATTATTTTATAATAATAATTGTGTAATAATGAATGCTAATTATTAATTAATACTTAGTATTAATTACTAAATATTAACTTCCTTTAAAAAAAATAATGCTCTCGTTGACATCGCGAATTTCGCATTGTGAAACTAATTAGTAATTTTTTATAATAATTATTATTTAATAATCTCTCGGGGGACCCTGTAACCCCTAGAGAGCGCGTCCCCTGGGTGGCGGATAGGGGAGCCCACCATGTGTGTGTGCGCGCGTGCGTGCGTGTGTATACGGTGGGATGGTCCGAATATACTGAATAAGGACTCGTGGACCAACAGGGCCATAAGGGGCAACCATCTTGATTGTAAGGGAAGCGGCACTCCCATGGACCCCTAGCTGAATCTATCTCCTCTCCTACTACTTTGAGGAAGATCCACTTACTTTAATCTTTCCTCTAAGGCCTTATTAGCCAACTCTTCTTATTTTATGACCTCCTATGCTATTAGAGTACTCGAGGGCCATGGAGTCTTTTCATTTCTGGCCTTACAACTATGCCCTCTCTATAAACCTTACTGTAATTCTTGTATAATCTACTCTTTCCTCCTTCAATATACCCTATTCCTCCTATGGGTTTAAATTCGGAAGAAGGCTAGTTCAGAAGCCTTAAGGTAGCAGCCCTACCACTGAACTATTCCATCGTCAGACTAGTCCCCTGACATGGAGAACATAATTCTACTAGTAAGCTGACAGAAAAAGATACTCGGATTGAATCTATAGGAAACGACCCTGGAATGGAAAAGGTAAAACAAAAATGGAAACGACAAAATATAATGTTACACATAGCAAACTGGAATGTAAGAGGAATAGCATATAAAGAGATAGAATTAGACCAATTATTAAATGAAAGAAATTTTAAAATAGCAGTAATAACTGAAACAAAAAAGAAATTAAAAGGAACCATGACAACTGAAAAGTTTAATGTGATATAGAGTGGAGTTGACAGAGACCAAAGAGCACAAGCAGGAGTCATGATTTAGATTCATAACTCCCTTTCAAAACAGTTAAAACATTATAAATTATGGAATGAAAGAATAATAGAAGGCTAGAATAAAAATAGACAGAAGCTATTTAACAATAATTGGTTTATATGCTCCAGAAGAGGGAAGAGGACAGGATAATATTGATTTTTATAATCAGCCACAAAACATATATAATAAAATAAATAAAAATGATTACATAATTTTAGCAGGAGACTTAAATGCAAGAATTGGAAACACGAAAACTAATAATAATATAGGAATACGTGGAGAACATACTCTAAACAGAAATGGTAAAAAATTGATTGACTTTGTAGTTTATAATTACCTAAAAATAATGAATTCCTTCTATAAACATAAAGACATATATAAATATACTTGGACAGCAAGAGGATGGAAATCAATATTAGATTACTTCATATTAAATGAAAAGACATCAAAATTTTCACTAGATGTTAGAGTTCACAGAGGATATGAAATAAGCAGTAACCACTTTCTCTTTAAAATAAAATTAAGATTACCACCTGAATGGCTACCAGTAACAAGAACAGAAAGAAAAATTGAAACATTTGTTTATAAAACTAGACTATTGAATGACACAAATGTACAACGGCTATATGAACAAAGAATTAACCAGTATTTAGACAAAATAAAACAAAATGAAGAAATAGAAATAGAATGGCTTAATATAAAAACGATACTAAATGCAGCAGCAAATGAAAGACCAAAAAATTCAATAAAAGGAAAAAACTGAAGATCTGGGATGATATAATGAAAGAAATAATCAAAAAGAAAAAATAAGCCTATCACAAATGGTTAAGCAGTAAACGATTAGAAGATGAAATAGAATATAAAAGAATAAGAGCCATAGCTAAAGGAGAAGTCAGAAAAATACATAGAGAATCATGGAACAAATTTGTATCAATTTAGAACATGATTTATATAAAATAAGACCCAATGTATATAAGATTTTCAAACACTTAAATGCAGATATCAAAGAAAACATAAAATTAAACATCGAATTGGAATTAGAAGAATTTCTAAATTATTACACAGAATTGTGAACAGACAAATATTTTAAAAAAGACAACTGGCAAACAATTAATGAAAATGAAAAGAAAATAACTAAAGAAGAATTTGAAATCAGCCTGAAAGAAACAAGAAACGGAAAATCACCTGGAGAAGATAATCTAGGTTCAGAGCTATCTAAATATGCAGGAACTAGATTCAAAGAAAGACTCTTATTATTTTTAAATAAAATTTATTCAACCGGTATCCCCCCCCCCAATAGAACTGAAAAAGGCAATTGTTATTCCTATCTTTAAAAAAGGTAAGAGAGATGACCCTAAAAACTATAGAGGTATCAGTATACTAAATTCCTGTTACAAAATATATAGCAGATTCTTAAATAGCAGACTAATAAAATATTCCGAAAACTTTATTTTAGAAGTACAGAATGGATTTAGAAAAGGACGATCATGTATACACCCGGCCTTTTGCCTAAAATTAATAATAGAGAAAAGAAGAGAATACAATTTAGAAACATATATTGCATTTATTGATTTTTAAAAAGCATTTGACAAAGTTGAAAGAAACATATTATTTAACATATTAATAGAAAACAAATACCAAATAATATCCTAAAAGCTATCACAAGTATATATGAAAATAATCAAATACAAATAAGATTAAATCACGAGCTATCATATACGAGAGAGATAAACCAAGGGGTACGACAGGGATGTCCCCTCTCAGCAACTCTTTTTAATATCTACTTAAATGAAATAATAATAAAATGGAATAAAAATTTTCATCAAGGAATTAAACTTTCTCCTACAGTGGACTTAAACACTCTCCGTTTTGTCGACGACCAAATAATAATTACAAATTCTGAAGATAACTTACAGAAAGCTATTTTAGATCTAAATGAGATATCCAAGGATTATGGTATGATAATATCAACAGAAAAATCAAAAACTATGGCCTTTAAAGGACAAGATCCAGCACGAACTAAAATAGTAATAGATAACAAGATCTTAGATCAGGTGAATTCATTTAACTACCAAGGATGTATGATCACATATGAAAAGGAAAAAGATATATAACCTAAAAATTGCAAAATATTTAAAAATAACGGGTGTAATTAACTCTATATTTAAACCAAGCCTAGTACAAAATCACACCAGACTAAAAGTATACAATGCATTAGCCTTACCGGTCTTAATGTATGGAAGCGAAATCTGGACAATAAAACAAAAAGACAAACAAAGATTAACAACAGCAGAAATGAAGTTTGTGAGAAAAACTGCAAAGTATACCCTATTTGATCACAAAAGAAACGAAGAAATTATGAAAGAATTAAACCAAGAACCAGTAATAGAAAAAATTAAAAAATATAAACATAAATGGATGGAACACGTTCAAAGAATGAAAAGAGAAAGATTACCAAAACAAGCCTTAAAGTACAAGCCATTAGGAAAACGAAAACCAGGACGTCCTCTTAAACCATTCGACGATGACTGCTAAGGCCGGAACAGGCCATACTAGGCCTAAATCCTTGATACGTATGATGATGATGATGATGATGATTATTTAATAATTAATACAAATTATTAATTAGTATTCATTCTTATATAATATAAATTTTCTGGAACAAAAAGAGCCTTCAATCTCTCTCTCTCTATCTTTGTCTTGTAGAACGACATGATCCACCTTCACTAAAGGATCATTTTTCGGACACAAGAAATATATTATTCCCGGAGGATATAGACATAATTCTTTTGCCGAATAGCTTGAATTTCTTCGGCAATAAATCCTTCCAAGCAATGTTCTTTTTTCTCTTACATTTGATATTAAAAAATATCTTTATTGTTGACATAGAGCACTTCTGATATGTTTGTTTTTTATTTTAATTAATATTAATTTTTTAAAATTTTTATCGAGAAATTATATGATTTTAAACAAACCTATCCTTGTAACCGGCGACTGCTGTCGTTAATATAATGTCAGCATACTAAATAAAAACCCCCGGGTGTTACGAGACATGAATTGCAAAAGTCTCACCTTTCCGAAGCTTGACACCGTCGAACACTACGGCAAAACTTATCTCTCCGGACGTCTCGTTAATTTTAAATTCTTTATTATTGCTTCGAGTGTCGGCGCCGTAAAACTCGGTGACACTCTCAATTCTGTAGAGAACACTGTTGGAGTCACTAATGGCGAAGACCTGGTAGAATGGCACGTGGACGGGGTAGTCATGCGGAAGTGTGAGTAGGACAGTGTCTTGAGGAAAATAAATTTTTGTACCTGGAAAGAAACATTAAAATTATTAAAAATAGCATTGGCATAATAGTCTAACAGTTATATCAAATCAGTCGACTTAACCACTGTGGGATAATCTGGGGAACAATTAAAGCGAAATACAGTCATTGTTTGTGACAATCCCTAAGTGTCGTAATGTGCTCGATGTCTCTAGAGTATGCGATAATAAACAGCAAAGTCCATTATGGCTACGGTGATAGCCAACATGGATCCATTAGCACACCATTCTTGGATATAAACCCTAGAAAAGTCATTTGGAATTGTTCAAATTCGTTGGATCTAATTTGTTTGTTACTTGGAAAGTCGATATGGACTCTCTAGAGGAAATGTACGCGACCTACATTTGCTCACTACATGACTGCACGAATACAATTAAAAGTTTCAGAAATAAAAAAAAGGATTCGCAGTCTTTAGCGCTTGGTTAGACTGCCTGTAAACCCTAATAATACGTGTTTGTTTTTAATTCATTAGCGTATTTAAATACTTGTAATTTACTGATTATTTCAAAAACAAATGTTCATTTCTTTGGTAAAAACGAATTCCACTCTCTGTAGACACGTGAATGTGAAACTATACCACGTGACAAAAATCGACACGCAATCAATCAACAGATCACGTGACGTCTATCGTCATTATTCCTGGTTTGGCTACTATTAGGAAGCAGAGAGCACATCAAACAAAAGTTAGTGCACTAAAGCATATTTCTTCCCGATGTTTGGCCTCATTGGCGTGTCGATCGCTAACAACAAAATGTATTCCATTGGAGGTCGATAACCTTTGGGTAGGTACTCTGAGATAATACCACATGCCGTTACTGACATGCGCGTAAGCTGATTTTGATTCTGCGTTCAAAAAATCTGCACTAGTTGAATGCTATAAGAATACAGATGAGATTTGGGTGAAAAGAGCCGACGCCAGATGGCAGTGTCAGTCTTAAGTTCTTAAAAGAACTGGGTAATGGACTGAGCCTTGACTCTTTATCCCGTCATCTTAATGAAGAAAATCTGTGTGGATGGAGTATTATGGGGCTAAAACGCTCTAGTCATGGCTGGGTAACGGCAATAGCCGAGCCTCAGTTAAAACTTCATTGCTACAGCATTGCCATTCGTTACCCTGGAAGTCCTAGAAAGGACTTTTTTTTCCCGCTAACCATTATTTTTCGGCAGTGTCAGTCCTTATAAGGACTGGCTTAAAGGGGCGAAGCAAGAATGCTTTCATCTTCCCCCGTTATCTGTAGAGGACAGTGTAGGGATGTAGGGATAAGGTGTTACTGAGCAATTAAAGCTCTGATCATGGCAGGAGGGTAACAGCAATAGCCAGCCTCAGTTAGAACTTCATTGGCTACAGCATTGCCATCCATTACCCTCCAAAGGTTTTAATTACCGCATCTCACAGTTGATCCGCAGTGTCAGTCCTTATAAGGACTGGCTTAAAGGGGCGAAGCAAGAATGCTTTTCATCTTCCCCGTTATCTGTAGAGGACAGTGTAGGGATAAGGTGTTATTGAGCTATTAAAGCTCTGATCATGGCAGGAGGGTAACAGCAATAGCCGAGCCTCAGTTAGAACTTCATTGGCTACAGAATTGCCATCCCTTACCCTCCAAGGGTATAGGATTGAATGAATCAATCACCGCATCTCACGGTCAGTCAACATTTGAATTTAGGTTTACTATTATACATATGTATCTGTAATTATGGTGTCTATGATTTAAGCCGGTATGTATGTTATAACAATTAGCTAGTATGTTTGTTTAGGTATAATTTGAATGTCATTATTGGCTACAAAGATTTGATTATTTCTTATTTTGTACAGGGTTATTTGTTTCTTTTATTTGTGAACTAGGGTTAAATAATGAATGGTATGAGGTCAGTATATTATGTCTGATAATTGCTTGTTCCTTGGCTAGTTTACTTGTTTTGAGCGATGAAAAATATGAGTTTGAGTGAGGAAAAAACCCCTCTACCTCTATACGAGACACTCCATCAACCGAAAAACCCTCTATAGACTAGATTTGAACCTCAGAGTAATCCACGCGATAAGTAAGTTTAAATTTTTTTTGTTGCAGAACTTTCTTCTGTGTTTTAATCCAAATTACAAAAAGGTGGTCCACGTAAAATACACATAATACGACAAGTGCACAGCGGTCTAATAGCCAGCTGGGAATTGATCGAACTATGAAACAATTTTGGTGCCACTTCAGTCCTCCATTAAGAAACGTGGTGTCACACCGGACGATGAAAGTCATATACTTCCTACATTTTGGATGAAAATAAGATAGTAGTTCATTTATTTCATAATCTGCATTCAATATTGATGGCATCCAGCATGACAGTTGTTGTATTAGCTTTAAATTTATTATGCTGCACACCTAGAACAACATGGCCGATAGACAAAAGACTAATTCTTTCATTAGCCTACAAGCATCCTTCTCAACTGACTTTTTATACGGATTATCATGCGAGTGTTTCCCTGTAAATATTACCGCCTCAAACGAAAACTATGAACATCTCCTAATTAGCTTTCAGAACGCCTCATTTGTCAACTTTCTTAAAATCAAGTTACTTCCTCCGAGCAAAATCACGAAACATCTGCTCCTTTGTCGGAGTAAAGTTAAAACGATGCTAGATTATGGTGACGCAGCTTCCTAGTTGCCATAGCAACACATCATTAATGACTGAGAGAGAGAGAGAGAGAGAGAGAGAGAGAGAGAGAGAGAGAGAATATAAAAAGAATATAAATCATGAAACAGAGACGCCTCCACCCAGAATATGTAGCTGGAAGATTTATGATAGAAAGAAGGTGAGTAGAATGAACTTTTATATTGCAATATCCATTTTGTAGGATTTGCACACTTCAATACTGCATGTAGGGGATATAGCAAGAGAGACAATACGTATATTTTTGTTACTCATAAATTCTTGTGGCATTAATAATACAGAACTATTTCATCCTTATTAGGTTAAACATTCGATGCGGAGTCTGTATCTTATGTGCTCTTTTTTATTATCTTTTCCACTATCACGACTCAAGAATAAAATCGAAACATCAAATCTAATAAACATTATGACAACATACGAAAGAAAATATTCTCAATAGTAGACTGCTTTTAATACAGATACTTAGGACATTTATCCCTAATTAGAATGGATGAGAGAGTTGAGTCGTGATAGTGAAAAATATAATATAATAAAAAAGAGCACATGAGATACAGTGGTGTTACACTAACCAACAAACAGAAGGGCCACTGCCCAGACTAGTTTCATTAGTGAGAAGTTAAGCAATATCTAGAAGACTATACCTATAACAGACATAACAGATACCAAGGTCCTTATAAGGACTGGCTTAAAGGGGCGAAGCAAGAATGCTTTTCATTTTCCCCGTTATCTGTAGAGGACAGTGTAGGGATAAGGTGTTATTGAGCTATTAAAGCTCTGATCATGTCAGGAGGGTAACAGCAATAGCCGAGCCTCAGTTAGAACTTCATTGGCTACAGCATTGCCATCCATTACCCTCCAAGGGTATTAATCACCGCATCTCCTTCCTCACGGTCCTCCAGATACTAAGGTCCTTATAAGGACTGGCTTAAAGGGGCGAAGCAAGAATGCTTTTCATTTTCCCCGTTATCTGTAGAGGACAGTGTAGGGATAAGGTGTTATTGCGCTATTAAAGCTCTGATCATGGCAGGAGGGTAACAGCAATAGCCGAGCCTCAGTGAGAACTTCATTGGCTACAGCATTGCCATCCATTACCCTCCAAGGGTATTGGATTGAATGAATCAATCACCGCATCTCACGGTCGATTGATTCACTAATAATAATCAAATCAAATTAATAATAATAATAATAATAATCAAATTATTATTAACCGATACTAAGGTACTAGTATGTAGAAACCATATATTTTCTATATACAAGTACATAAAATGAGTATCAGCTTATTATTAAATTACTCTGGATTAGAGAAAGATATCGAAACTTTTTTTCATTAATTTTACTGTACATTACAGATGCCAAGAAATTATATCTTTGATTTAATCCTATTTTTCTAAATGTAAGCAAACGGAAAGTTGTAACTGTAATTTAAACACTTACAGAACATGGACATTAATCCGAATATTCATTTAAATCTTCATAAACTGAGCTGTGTCTCCAATTATACCGAAATTTTAAAACATATCGCAAACTATTTCCATAGATATTTAATTAGAGTCAGTTTTATTTGTTCTAATATGATTTTCTACTTCTTCCCTCAGTGAATATCTGGAATTTATCTTTCTTTTTCTATTCCAGTTAATTATTGGAATATTAAAGACGTTTTGGTCCGGTTCTGTTTATTTTAAAAAGTAAAAACTTGAGCAAATGAGTAATTATTTTTTTTTAGAATCGATACAACAGTTGACATTCAAAGTAATTGTACCAATCAACGACTAAGGCGTCTGCATTTTTCTTTCCTTTATTTTTATTAGAATGGAAAAAGAAATTAATCCACACCTACTGCCTTCAGGTAATCCCGAGAAGCTTGTTTTACAATTTCAATCATGCAGCGTCACAATGATCGCCCTCTGGTGTCATTTTAATGCTCGTTTTACAGTATATAAAATAAATCCTTTTGAAATGTACAAATATTTGACTTCGAAAGTGATATAAATTATAAAAAAAAATCTATAAATTCTATTATATACACTGATTTCCAAAAATTAAGGAACAGTGAAAAAAATTCGCAACTCAAAAACTTTATGATTAATTTTTATGCAATTTGGTGAAACGCAGTATGATATGCGATGTCAAAGAAACACAGAAAAATTATAAATAAATAGTTTAATTCAATATCAAATAGGTACGTGAAGACAATGGTCAAAACTTAGAGGTCAAAATACGATTGTCAAAGTGCCTCAATAAGAAATGTGGGAACTCAGGCTTCCATCATGCCCATCGTTTGTATACACCTTCGTGAAGCCTTCTGCGTGCAGTGGAAGCAGATACCAATGTTCCTTCAGCGACGCGAAGTCAGATCATAGCGGATTCCAAATAGCACTGCTGTTTAGGTGAGAAAATAATCAGAGATATCGGTAATCCACTTTGTTTGTTGCCCGTGGCTTTCCTTCACTGTATCTCTGTTTGCGGCTGGTGGAAAATTGGTTCCACAGTCTGTGAACCACGGAGCTACTGACATGCAACCATCTCACTACCTTCACCTGAGGTAGTCAGATGTTACCTCTGGCGGAAGTAATCATTTGGCCGGCCTCTAGTCGTACAATGGTTCGCCACCTGAATTTTTTGCTTAGCTATCGCGAATATCTTGCTTTCACTCCAGATACGAAACGTAAAACCACTCCAAAATGTCCGCTTTTGTGTGCCGTGGCTCGTTTGCACATATCGCTGACAGCGCCACTCATTTAGATGTGATAATCTAACTCAGGGTCATGTTTTGCATAATGTACCTTATTTATGGAAACCAATGTAATTCTACTATAAAAATTCTTTTAGGAGGCTCAGTAAAGCAATTATTTCTACTCTGAGCATCGTAATCATACCGTTTAAATGTTTTCCCTTTCTTGGGAACTTATTTCAGACATTTCTTTAAAGATCTACACTTTCCTTAGGTTTTCGTTACTCAATACTCCAACTACCACTGGAATAGAGAACGCAGCTGCTTCTTCAGAACGAGATAGCAAGCGTTTTGTTTACTTCAAAGAGAATTTCCTGAGGCATATACTTAAAGAGGTTATCATGTTTAACTACAACCGAATGCACTGTTCATAGATAATGGTATAGGTCGACCTGAGTTCGTTCTTAATATGAGCTGGCTTTGAAATTGAACAAAGGACCAATTCAGCTTTTTTTAATCATAAAAATATTATATAATGAATGTCTTCACGTGACCATAAATATAAATATATATATATTAATATATATATATATATATATATATATATATATATATATATATATATATATATATATATATATATATATATATATATATATATATATATATATATATATATATATATATATATATATATATATATATATATATATATATATTAATTATTAATATATTAATATATTTATTAATTTATTTATATTTACTTGTAATTAATTTTATCATCAACAATCGTATACAATTCTCTTATTTTGAATAAAAAAAAAATAATAATCCATCTTGTAGCACTTAGGAGGGCGAAGGACGCTCGCAGCACTGTGTTTCCCACAGTATCATATTGCTACGCGTGGAAGCATATGCACGTCATAGTGAGATGCGAGCTATTAGCGTAATGTGGCACTGTCCGTCGCGCAGTTCCACTGTTGTTTATGTGCAGTTTGCGCCGGTAGTAGAGTGTTCGTAGTGCTTATCGTGTTTACTCCGTCTCTTTAAATATTTAGACATTACAATTAAAGACATAACATTTGTTATAGTTTTTATTTTAGAACATTATTGGGGTTATGATAATGGATTTTATTTTTAAGTGATTTTGGATTATACCAAACTGTATAATTTTATCGATAATAAACAATATTTTTTCATGTTTATTTTTTTTTTTTTAATTTTTACCATAATTTTGGTATTTTATCCAAACACGTATACACCGCACTTACAGTGTGTATGTATATTTCGAAAGTTGCAGCATCCCCACGATTTCAAGCCACGAGCCGCCACTGAGGACAATAACAGAGAAATTTAATGCACTTCCTATTATAACGAAATTAGAAAGGATATCATATTACATATCCCCATTTAAACTGTCTAAATGGATTGCTACTTAATGTGCTAAGTAAAGATGTTCACAACGAATCCGCATCGTAGAATATTAACAAACTTCTGCTTTACTATTTTATAACGTAAATCATTCACTTATTTTGTAAATTAATAAAAAAAAATTCCTAATACATTCGCAAAAGGGTGTAGAATGGCACTCTTTTAATTTTAAAGAACTTTTTGAAATCTGTAGACAGCCATCACCGATAGTGGGCTTGTAACAACCAATGATTTTTGAAGAAGTTGGGGAGAGAGTGTGGCAGACAACTGCTGCCGTCTAGTGATCTTAAACTGCAACTAGTATTGCTGTCTGAAATAGTATGGGTTCTACAGTTTATATTGAGTTACCAGTTAAAATTATACTTTCCTGAGCCAAAGATCAACTAAATCGGGAAGTGGATGAATAAAGGCATAAGAAAAGTTCTAATCGGCAACTACAATCGAACCTGTGACAGTCATTTTGCTGGCATCCTAATATCATAGTATAAGAAACGTCACTCGGCTACGCATTTGCGCACAATATTTTCAATGAACTTAACTGTTAATAAATTAATAATCATTTGTAAATCGAATAACAACCAAATTAAATCCACTTGAACTTTAATAAATCTAATATATTTATACATCAAAGCATTTTTAATTTATTAAATTATCTTCACACTTTAGCTATTCTTTAATTTATCCATTTTTTATTTGTGATGTATATTAACCCGACATATGAAAAGTTGTAAAGCCAATAGAACCCTAGATGCGGACGGACCAAATTAAGGTGTTGAGTTGTCTGGCAGTGAACTAGATCAAACTCGTTTTAACTAAAGTATTTCAATTAACTATTCGATATTAAATTCTATGTTATGTAACTATCTGAGCATTCAAAATCTTATGAATTTTGAAACTTGAAATCAGTGAGAAAAAAAAAAAATTACCACGCATGATAAATTATTCCAACAAATTACTTGGATCGAGCAACCGCTGATATGCCGAGTGTAAATGTTAGCTTTAATACACACAACAAAACGTTTTTGGTGTGAATTTGAAAATAATGAGATTTGAACGAAGAAAAATGTATGTCGAATGTAAATAAGCGTATAAAAATAAACACACTTTATTTGTGGTAATGTTTTAATATCATTTCAAATAATTTTATATCACTTCAAATAAATGCAGTAGTTCAATTTTGGATACTTTTTAATGACTATTTTGTATAATCAAAAACATTTTAGGGGTAATATTTTTAATATCCTTTTTCATAATCAGAAATGTTGGTCGTTCGTTTATATACTTGTTTATTTAAAATTATTTTCTTATCTGAATAAATAAATAAAAATTTTACGAATATTTAATTTTTTAAAAACTTGCAGAAACTTTCATATTATATTTAGAAAACAGAGAAGTAATATCAAGAAACAGTTATCGAGCATACTGAAGTTCGCCAGATAACTATCACTAATGCACAACTTGCTTTTGAATATATGTTCCCCTAATCAAAATACAAGCTATCTAAATTATTATTATTATTATTATTATTAAGAGAGATCTCCAGGGAGTCATAGATTCATCGAGAGAGGCCACATACTACACGCACCAGCTATCATATTTATGCTTGAATTCATTCACACTACTTGCACCACTCACAACGTCCAATGGCAATCCATTCCAATCACGCACCACCCGCTGAGAGAAAAATCTAGCCCTCACTCCCATCTTAGCGGCATTCATTCTCAGCTTCCAAGGATGCTCCTCTTGTCCTTTGCCCACCCTCCATAAATTGAAAAATTTCATCAACTGAAATCCTGTATGACTCTTTCAGAAGTTTGTCAGTCGCAATCATATCACCCCTCTTTCTCGTTTTGCTAGTGGCTGCAGTCTACAAATTCTCAACCTGTCTTCATAATCAGCTTTCCATAATAATGATATCGTTTTTAAAACTCGCCTTTGCACTCTCTCCAATATATATCAGAATTACAACAGAAACCAGACCTGCGCACAATAGTCCAAGTGAGGTCTTATCAAGGCCTTCTAAAGAGGCAAAAAAAATGACACGTGAACGTTCGTTTCAGCACTGCAATTATTCTTTAAGTTGTATTTGCAACCTTGGCTACATGGCCACTGAACTTCAACTTCCTGTCTTCTAAAACTCCAAGATCCCTAGCCTGATCAGTATCTTCTAGCATAACCCCACCATTATAATACGGCATTGGATATCTAATCACGCATCTATTGAAATCATTCTGCAAGTACTGCATATCAGTCGCATTCCTGATTACCCAGCCTATCTTTGCATCATCAGCAAATAGCTGTATGTCGCTTGTCAAATCCATCCCAATGTCATTCATGTACAGATTGAATAACAGTGGACCAAAGACTGATTCTAGTGGTACACCACTGTTCATCTTAAATCTTGCAGACTCACATTCCTCGTATGCCATTTTTTGATATCTGTCTACATATCACGTAGACCACCTACATAAGAAGGTGGTCTACGTGACATGGTTGGACAAGTTGCAGATCTCTTTTCTTGTCTAGTTTCTTTTATATATGTAGACATCTTTACACATGTTTGATGGATCCGAACCAAACGACCACAAAATCGAAATCGTTCAGCATATAACCTGAAGCATGAACTCTCCTCGTAATCATTCCCATGCTAATGTCCATTCTCGTCATTAACACAACATTATAAATTTTATTGATATTTAATTTTTTTATGAAAATTAAAAAACATTTAAGAAAATATAATTTAATAACAAAAATATAAAGATTTTCATTTTAAAAATGCTTTAATTTTTATTAACCAAATTAGGTTTTTATATAATCTATGTATATAATTATTTTACGTCAAGTTTATGTAAATATATAAATAAAAAGAGTTCATATTCATTCAAATTAAAATTGCTTGTCAGCTAAGGCTTAATTATTCTAATTTGTTAATTAGGTTGACCATCCATCTGTATATTGACCATTCACTTGACATCAACAGATACCGTATGGTCCCTCAGATGCTCAGTGATATGCCACACCAGTCTTCGCCATGTGGTTCTGCTGTATACCTTTCTAGAGACTTCGACTCTGAAGATCAGTCACTCCAGATGCACCATCCATCCATCTCATTGATGGTCTACCCCTTCCTCTTTTCCCCGGAACTTTACCTTCTATTACTGTTCTGAGAAGTCCTCCTTCCATCATTTCAATGTGTCCGAAATATTTTAACTTTCTTCTGTCAATATCCTTAAGGAGCCTTAAAGTTCTACTGATCTTTTCTAACACCCATTCATTTGTGCGCCTTTCAGTATATGATATCCTCAGCAGCCTTCTGTAACACCACATCTCAACTGAAGCTACCCTTTTCTCATCTGACTTCTTTAGGTTCCAAGTCTCACATCCATACGTCGCTGTTGGAAAAACAGCTGCATCCAAAATCTTACTTTCTTCCCATGGAGATAGATCCATCCTTCTAGCTTTTAGACAAGTCTCTGACTGTTGTTTTACCCATCCCTAAGCTTCTTCTGACATCTTCTCAACAGTAATTCTTCACATTAATAATGGATCTCAGGTACTCGAACTTGCTGACTTCCTCCATTCTTTCTCCATTACTGATACACTTGTTGCTCAGGAGCTTCCCTGTCTGTATTTCCTTTGACAACCATAATCTTTGTCTTGCTAGGATTGAGCTGAAGTCCTCTGTTCTTACTGATCTCGTTAACTTTATCAAGAATTTGTCTTAGTTCTTCTATGTCATTACAAAAGAATAGTGTATACCTCAGATTACTGATCAATCTACCTTGTATCCTAATTCCTGTCTGGAGCTTATTCAATGCTTCACGTATGATTTCCTCAGTATACATACTAAATACTAAACAAGTGAGGAGAAAGTAGACATCCTTGCCAAACTCCCTTTCCAACCTGAAGTCAGACCGAATCCCAGCAGAGATAATTTAGGCTACAGGAAGGATAAGAGTGTTTCATAGATTGATTACAAGGATGTGAGAGACTGGAATAAGTCGAACACTTGTTCTTACCGTGCTTTTTTCAATACACTATCAGGTTAGCTATCAACCTGATAGTGTGTTGACGAAAACCCATTCTTTTCATTACTTCCCACAGTTTCACATGCTCAACACAGTCAAAAGCTATAGAGAAATCTAAGAAACACAATACCATACAGAGTCTAAATTTCTTATATTATCCTATGATTTGTCTAAGGATCTGATGATATCTGGTACTCTTACCTTTCCTAAAACCTGTTTATTTCTCAGGCATATCTGCCTCAACTTTGGCCTCAATCCTATTTACTATGATTCTTTAACAAAACCTTGCTTGAATCAGATATTAAACTAATAGTTCTATAGTTCTTGCAATCCTTCATATCTCCCTTCTTATGTAGTGTATGAAAACCGATTTATTCCAGTCTCTCGACCATGATCGTGTCTCCCATATTCTTGAAATCAATCTATGAAACACTCTTATCCTTCCTGTGGCCTACATTAACTCTGCTGGGATTCCATCTGCACCTGGGGCCTTATTGCTGTTAAGCTGTTTAAATGCTCTTTCATTAGGCTGATAACATCGATAATTTAATCAGTGAAAGAGTGTGTTCTCTACCCGTGTGTTTACAATCTTTTTTTTTTTCAACGCAGATATGTGGAACTAAATTTTAGGCCTAGAAGCCACGAAGAGAAACCATTTAACGCATGCGCCCTCTCACTTTTAAGAAGAGAAGACACCGAATTGGATTAGATGGTATGCATGATTTAATTCAATATTAATTTGTATTCTAAAGGATGACATAACCTTACAAACAATAACTAAGAATTTTTGAACTATCCACGCAGAATGTTTACAACATGTTCTAGACTTTTTGTAGCTTTAAAGATTTATAAAAATTCTGTAAATATCTACTTCAGAAAAATAACTGTTCCAAAGATCTTATATTTCTTTGCAAAGTATTAAAATGTTATTATTATTATTATTATTATTATTAACCTGCACACCAAGACAATATCAATGCAATGTCCCACAGAAGAAAAGCGACAGAAAACAATAATAGACGGAGAAATAGTCAACCACGAAATAAGAAAAACAGACTAGAACACCTGGCATCAGATTCAGCAGATATCTTATACAACAACATTAAACTCACACTGGAGGAAATATATAAGAAAACTACAAAGAAAATCAGAATTCATTCAAAAACAACACAAAATCTTTGGATAACACAAAATTTAATCCTAGAAATACACAGAAAGGACGCTTTATGGAAGGAATTAAAGCGATATCCAAATAACACAGCTTTAACAACTTAATATAAGATAACAAGGAATCGCCTTACAACACAAAAAGAAGCTACTACACAGACAAACTAACCTCTGCACAAAACAACATGAAACAAACCTGGCATCTGATCAATGAGATGCTAGATTGTGTTCCCAACACCACCGCCTCCGAAACCATAAAACAGAGCTTCATGAAAGACGCAAAACCTATCCAACAACTAGCAAATGACTTTAACCAATACCTTGCAGACTCCATCCAAGAACTGCACAGAAATATTCCCCAATCACAAAACGAGACCCCTCCACTTGGACCACAATCAAAACAGACATTATGGTTCCCAACCATAAAAAAAGCAGACCTTTTCTCTGCAATACATCAAATCAAACCAAACAAAGGGCCAGGAATTGATGGTATAATACCTAAAGATATTAAACAACATGCAACTAGTTTAAGTCCTATCCTACTAAAATTAATAAATAAAATATTTAAAACAGGACAGATACCAAGTATGCTAAAGACCGCCGTAATCACACCCATATACAAACATGGAAAAAGAAATTTAATCAGCAATTACAGACCCATAGCAACATTACCAATTATCAATCAAATTATGGAGCGGATCATACTGAAGAAACTCACAGCAGAGCTACCAGTAACCTCTGGAGTTCCACAGGAAGCTGTACTCTCCCCAACTCTATTCAACATTTACACTCACGATATTAATCAGCTACCTCTCAAAGGTAAGATACTCCAATATGCTGACGATACAGCAATAATATCCACCCATAATAACGCAAGCATAGCCCAAACAAATATGCAACATGACATAAATCTGATCATAGACTGGCTCACGAAAAACTCCATACCTAAACTCAGATAAGACAAAATTAATGATATTTCGAAATCCACTGACTCAACCAGTTGATAACAAATATATAACCATCCAACATCCACTTTCCAGCATAAAAGAATATATAGAACAGCAAAACCACTACAATCACTCAGGTTGAAACAATACGATACCTTGGAATTTACTTCGATGCAGATATGAACTGGAATGGCTACATAAACATCTACACAAAAAACTCCGAACAATAAGTGGCAAACTCTACAGGTTAAAAGACATAGTTCAAATACGCCTAAAAACACTGATATACAAAGCACTATGCCAAAATATACTAAGATACGCTATAACAACGTATGCTTTCTGTGCACCCTACAGATTAATGTCGCTACAGTACAAAATGATAAAACTGATCTTTTGGGAACAAAGAAACAAAAACGACTTTATATACACTGGAATGTCAGAACACAAAATACTGACAGCAAAACATTTATGTCACTATGCAGCTTTGCTAAAACATTATTTCGATGCCAACTACAGGACAGTCAGAAATACATACCGTATAACATGACCTCACACAACTAATTATATCACATATAAATATAATAATCACTACGGAAAGGCCACGCGAAACTTCTACATCCCAGACATGATAAACAAATTATCTTTTGAATACAGAAACCTTACAAACTACAATAGCCTGAAAAGAGCTCTAAGGACATACTATGAACAAGAAACCCGCACCCAAAATACCATACAAACTTAATGAAACACAATATATTCGCTCTGGCTTCCAGTTCAGCGACGCATCAATAATACATTCCAAGTTATCGTGTGTGTGTGGGGGGGGGGTGCGCCCGAATTTCTCAATCATAGATTTCGTAGCTTCCCAACACAGCAAAAAAAAAAACAATAAATAATAACCAACTGGTGTCATCCTCAGATAAGCTTACATATAAGCTTCGAGGATGAAAGCAGAGAAATTAGTTCTCATCCAAGATGTATGATATGTAACCAAATGCATGTAATGTACGTATCACATGTAAACCAAAGTATTTAATGTAAGTATCATATGTAAATAAATGTATAAAGTAAGTATCATATGTATACAAATGTAATGTAAGTATCACATGTAAACAAATGTAAGTAATGTATCATATGTAATCAAATGTATGTAATGCATGTAATAACTGTAACAAAAGTATGCAATATAGAGTGATTGTATCCATTGATATTGTATATATAGAGTGTAAAATTGCAAAGAAACATCTGTAATAATCATCATTATGAATATTATAATAATATACGTTGTGAAAAAAAAAATTATACGGCACAACCAAATACACCGGAGGCAGAATCGGACGATGAACTGAACAGACAAAAAAATACAGGTAACTTCAGTTCCGTAAATTTATTACTAAAAACAGGTTTAGAGAAAATAAAAGCCAGCTTAGTAGATCTTGTGCAAGAACTCTTTGATAAACAGAATAAAAATTACAAAAAAATTAGCTAATGTGAAGAGTTTCTTAAATATAATAATTCAACAGTTGAAGGAGTCTCACAAACGGTAAAAGACATTAAAATCAGCATTGATGCACTAACCGATAGGCAACACAAATTGATGAAAGACACATCCGAATTCCGTCAAGAACGTAATTCCCTAAAATTACAATACGAACTTTTAAATAAACAACATAAAGAAGATCGTGTCACAAACGGTCTTCCAGAAACTGAATCCACAGAAAATCTCAGCGACGTACTTTAAAGTTAGGCCATGCAATTGACATCCCCCTACAACATAATGATATTCAGACCACAAATCGGATTTTCAGGAAGAACAGAAAATAAGGCTTGCCACTACCCGCACATGTCATAGTTCGTCTGACAAGCACGTCCACAAGAGACAATCTCATAAAAGCCAGCACACTGAAAAGAACAGTTGCCAAGGACTTAAACGCATCGCAAGAAAATACACCAATCGTTCTATCTGAGTATTTAACACTATTCAATCAAAATCTGTTGAACCAAGCAAGAAAATCAAAAACAGAAAAAAATTATCAATTTTGTGATTCAAAGAGGCAAGATATTCTTGAGAAAGTCACAAACTTCAAAGTCGATACAAATAAAAAGCTCGGAAGACATAGATAGGCTGCCAGAGTGAAAAAAATAGACTCCAAATTAGTTCATAAATAAGATCTCAACACAAAAAAAATGAATGTGAACCATCAGACAGATGCAATTACACCAGAATACATCAGCAATTGTACTTTTGACTCGCTTGATGCATGGAAACAACACCAAGTACAAGCAAGAAGACTTTCCATCCTGCATATTAACACCAGAAGCATCCGAAAACATTGGTTATTGTTACAGGCCTATCTGAGGAATTACACCGGTGTTATTGATATATTGATCCTAACAGAGGTATCCATAACTAATGACGAAGCAACTGCTTTCCAAATTCCAGGCTTCCAACAACATAGATCATGCCGCCAAACAAAAAGAGGGATGGAATATTAATATTTATCGAACATAAATTAATAGCAAAAGAAATGTCCTATCAGTTGAGCATGCTGAAATCCTTTGCATCAAAATCATTAATACCACCAACAGACAGCATCTCATAACACTAAATACTATTTACAGGCCATCAAACGTAAACATGATAAAATGCTTGTACGAACTCAATTGCTGACTTTCACGCCAAGAAATATGCTCAATCAAATACCTAATGATAATCGGCGACATAAACATAACTATTGCAAACCAAACGCAGAACAACGTGTACAATACCTAGACACGCTATCCATGTATAACCTAATACCAACAATAACATCATGTACTAGAGAAGAAATATTCGGAAATACTATCACTGCCTCCTGTCTAGATCATATAAACGTCCGAGCACCACCAAACAGTTACACTGCATCAGTCATAAAGTGCAAAGTAGCAGACCATTACTTCACGGCTCTAAACCTGCACACTAAGACAATATCCATGCAATGTCCCACAGAAGAAAAGCGACAGAAAATAATAATAGACGAAGAAATAGTCAACCACGAAATAACAAACACAGACTGGGAACACCTGGCATCAGATTCAGCAGATATCTTATACAACAGCATTAAACTCACACTTTAGGAAATATATACGAAAGCTGCGAAGAAAGTTGTAATTCGTTCAAGAACAATCCAAAATCCTTGGATAACACAAACTTCATTCTAGAAATACACAGAAAGGACGCTCTGTGGAAAGAATTAAAGCGATATGCAAATAACGCAGCTTTAAAAAACGAATATATGATAACAAGGAATCGCCTTACAATGCAAATAAAAAATGCAAACAGAAGCTACTACAGAGACAAACTAACCTCTGTACAAAACAACATGAAACAAACCTGGCATCTGATCAATGAGATGCTAGATTTTGTTCCCAACACCACCGCCTGCGAAACCATAAAACAGAGCTTCATGAAAGACGCAAAACCTATCCAACAACTAGCAAATGACTTTAACCAATATTTTGCAGACTCCATCCAAGAACTGTACAGAAATATTCCCCCAATCACAAAACGAGACCCTCCACTTGGACCACAATCAAAACAGACATTATGGTTCCCAACCATAAAAGAAGCAGAACTTCTCTCTGCAATACATCAAATCAAACCAAACAAAGGCCCAGGGATAGATGGTATAAGACCTAAGGATATCAAGCAGCACGCAACTAACTTAAGTCCTATCCTACTAATATTAATAAACAAAATATTTCAAACAGAACATATACCAAGTATGCTGAAGCCCACCATAATCACACCCATATACAAACATGGAAAAAGAAATTTAATCAGCAATTACAGACCCATAGCAACACTACCAATTATCAATCAAATTATGGAGCGGATCGAACTGAAGAAACTCACAGCATATACAGAAACCTTTCATATTATCCCCAAAACACAATATGGTTTTCAGAAAAATAAGGGAACAACATCTCTCTTGGAAGACTTTACAGACGTGATTAATACCGCCTTAGACAAAAACAAAATTGCCGTGGTAGTCTTTATTGATCGAACTAAATCATTCGATTCACTCACACATCAAACCTTATTAGAAAAGCTGAGGCATGTTGGAATAGACGGGCCTCTTCACATGTGGTTTACAAACTACCTCCAAAATAGAAAGCATATCACAGGTATCGGGTCAAACCGAAGTAGACAGCCACGAGTATCCTGTGGAGTGCCACAGGGAGCTGTACTCTCCCCAACTCTATTCAACATTTACACGCGATATTAATCAGCTACCCTCAAAGGTAAGATCTTCTAATACGCAGACGATGTAGCTATAAAATCCATTCATAATAACGCAGGCATATCCCAAAGAAATGTGCAACATGACATAAATCTGATCACAAACTGGCTCAAGTAAAAATCGATACACCTAAACTCAGATAAGACAAAATTAATGATATTCAGAAATCCACTGATTCGACCAGTTGATAACAAATATATAACCATCCAACATCCACTCTCCAACATAAAAAACACACAGAACAGTAAAACCACTACAATCACTCAGGTTGAAACAATACGATACCTTGGAATTTACTTCGATGCAGATGTGAACTGGAACAGCCACATAAATCATCTACACTACAAACTTCTAACAATAAGTAAGTGGCAAACTCTACAGGTTAAAAACACTAATATACAAAGCATTATGCCAAAATATACTAAGATACGCTATAACAACGTATGCTTTCTGTGCACCCTACAAATTAAATAGATTAATGTCGCTACAGTACAAAATGACAAAACAGATCTTTTGGGAACAATGAGAAAATAACGACCTTATAAACATTGCAATGTCAGAACACAAAATACTGACAGCAAAACAGTTATGTCACTATGCAGCTTTGCTGAAACATTACTTCGATGCCAACTACAGGACAGTCAGAAATACATACCGTATAACAAGACCTCAGACAACTAATTATATCACATATAAATACAATAAACACTACGGAAAGGCCATGCGAAACTTCTACATCCCAGACATGATAAACAAATTACCTTTTGAATACAGAAACCTTACAAACTACAATAGCCTGAAAAGACTCTCAGGACATACTATGAACAAGAAACACGCATCCAAAATACCATACAAACTTAATGAAACACAATATATTCGTTCAGGCTTCCAGTTCAGCGACGCATCAATACATTCCAAGTTATTGTGTGTGTGCGTGCGAATTTCTCAATCAACGGCTGTAGTGGAAATAAACCTATTAAACATCAGCCTACTTCCCAACACAGCAAACAAACCAATAAATAATAACTAACCGGAGTCATCCTTAGATAAGCTCAACAAATAAGCTTCGAGGATGAAAGCAGAGAAATTACATTTCATTCAATATCAATAAGAAAAGGGGGAAAATGCATATATCACATTTAAGTGCTGTAGTTACAGTGCTTAAATATATTAAAATCAAAATTGTAAATATATATATATATATATATACCTCTTTATTAAATTAATAAATAATCTAATGTAATGCATGAATCATATGGAATCAAATGTATTTATGTATCACATGTAATTTTAAATATGTAATCATAAATTTTAATTGAAAAAAAAATTATTATTTAAACAATATTATGTATGTGTAATGTCTGTTAGGCACAATTGTGTTCATGTAATGAATTGTATATATATATTATTATATAATTGTATATAATTGTGTATATATACAGGGTGTTCGGGATAAATTTGACAGTTTCGTAAGGAAAAAGAAAATCTTCTTTGTATCTATTAAATTTAATGAATTGACAAAAAAACATTACAGGCAGAGTTAATTACAATACTATCAACAAGATTTACTCAAAATAACCACCATTAGCATCAATCACAGCTTCAAGTCTGCTTCGGAACCTCGAACAAGCTGATGCTACAGTCTCCCTGGGAAGGGCCGCAAAAACTGTTTTAATTTTATCCATTAACTGGGCTTTTGTATTACTGGAAGTGCGATTGGTGTATTTTTCAACTGCGCCCCATACAAAATAATCCATGGGGTTAAGGTCTGGGGAGTTTGGAGGCCAAACATTTGGACTGGTGAAGTCGTAGAAATTTTCAGACAACCATTTTTGACTTTTCCCAGAGGTGTGGCAAGGGGCCGAATCCTGCTGCCATACATACGGCCTACCATTGGCTACCCTTGTTATCCAGGGCTTGACTACAGTTAGCAACTCCACGAACAAAGCCCGAATTCCAATGCCAGGGTTCTTCAACACCTGTTCCTGCAGATTTGCGAGGAATTCTGCTGTACGAACGCAATCAGATCGTCTGCTAGGGATCTTTCTTCTTGCTACATCCTCGTAGTCACCATTGCAAGTCTCTAGTTCATGCCTGATTGTTTTTACTGTATTCAGGGAGCATTGGGCAGCAGTCGTAATATCCTTATTTTGATGGCGGGCACGAATCATCATGATACAAGTTATTCTCTTCCATGATTCAGGTGGGTTCCAGCTATCCATCCTTTCTGACATCTTGTATATGAATGAAGAAGGGTACAAACTTTTAAATGAAGAGAAGTGTGTGTTAATACATGTAACTTACGGAAAAATATAATTAATTATAAATATGTCAAATTTATCCGGAACACCCTGTATATATATATATATAATTATTATTATTATTGTTGTTGTACGTATGTATGTAATTTATCTGAGAAATAATAAAATGTTTTATAAAAAAAAATTAAATAAAAAAATTACGTGATACCTCCAAAAAGTTCAAGAACTCATCGCGAGAGGGCGCTCTACTCCACTGTTACTACCATCATAACGACGCTCCTACCATCAACACACAACGCCATCTACCACCAAAACCAACAGTATTTTCGTCTGTAAATTACGTGTGTTCTCATGACCGATCTGCCTGTATCAGTGCTCTTAAGGCCCGAATTATTGAAATGTTTGTATAGAAATTTAAGTGCACTTAAACAATCGTCGTTGTATAAATCATTAATATACTGCAATAAACTGTCAGCTTGGAAACTAATGGTTCTTGGTAATGATGCTGCTATGATCATTACGTATAGCGTGCTAATAATTAAACTTCTACTATCAGACACCTCTAGATACAACAGATCGTGAAGTAGGTGAAACATGCTAAAATTGGGGATCTGGTAAAAGAAATATGCGGAAAACAATTGCACGAGGGGGGGGAGGGTTCATATTATCACTATTGAGAGAAAAATAGTGCTGTATTTATGATCGGGTTAACGAAACAACTGCTTTACTTTTCTGTCATCGATAATGACAATTTTCTGAAACCAAGTAATGTTTTCCTCATCGCATGTGATTCTGTGTTTTATTTAGATCTGCTAAGAATTAGGGCCGTGATATTGAAAGGTACCTCTGATCACTCTCTTGTTAGCGAAATGCTGTTATTAGCTGATAAAGAGATTGGTAATGTGGAGAAATGTAGCATCCTGTTGAATGCTGTAGTCTTAAGGCATTACTATTGTTGCAGTTGAAGAATAAGATTTCAGAATCTCTTGATATCTCTGCCAGTGACAGGAGAAGCTCGAAAAATCTGTAGATGATTGTCATCAAAAGAAACTTGACTAATTCTGAAACTGCAGTAAAACCACAACATACCGTGAACTGTGTTTAATATAGAACTTCCTCTATTAGTTTGCGATTCTTCTAGCAGACTCATAATTTTTTTTCATACAGTGCAGTTTGAAATTTTTCGAGTTGAATTTTCGATTGTCAATATTATTACCATTTTCATAAGAATTTTCATGATTTCTATTTCTCTGATAAATTTACGTTACTGAAAAAGATCTAGCTAATGGTGGTACCTTCGAAAAAATCCGAAGAATCTCATTAATGTTTGTACCAACAGCACAGATCTATGACTAATAGCACTGAACTAATAATAATAAGCATTGTATACTGAGTAAATTACATATGATACTTATAATCTTAATTAAAAGGTGTCGTATAGTTTCAATCGAATTGTTTGTAATATTAGAAGTAATTTTCAAATTTTTATGTTTAAAGTAATAAAATTAAAACATATCAATATCTATTATAACTTAATACATTTTTTGAGATTTTTACAAAATTATCACGCTTGATAGAGGTGTTTGAATAATGTACTGTAGCTTTATGGTAGCCTTCATGCTAATTCTCCGAAAACAATGATATAATCAAAATCGAAAATTTAGCTGTAGACAGTTTCAAACTGCATTGTTAGTAAAAAATATAAACTTAGTTTTTAATGTTTATATGAGTATGCTACATTGCAATAATTTTTGTTGTTGAACTAATCTTAGATTTAAGACTGGTTACTACGACTTTTTATTTTATATTTATTAGATTATTTTTTTATTTTATTAGGTTTTATAATTATTTATATTGTTTATATTTTATATTCTTTGTATTTATTTTGTAAAAAATATAAGGGCTCACTTTAGTGAGTACGGGCATGGCAAACCCGAGGTACCTGATGCTGGACCATGCCTTACTTCATGTAATATATATCTGTTATATTATTCTGTAGACTGGTCCCTCCTCTTCTTTCTTTGCTTCTTTCTCCTCTCCTTGCTCCTTCCCCCTGATGCTATTAGAGAATTCGAGGGCTAGGGGTGAGTCTTTCCTATCTTGCTAAGTCATTTCGTCTTATGCAGCCACCGAAGGAGGCAAGCTAGTCTCAATAGGTGCCGGTCCCAAGCCCGGATAAATGCGAGGGTTGATGTCAGGAAGGGCATCCGGTAGGAAAACTTCAGTGCCAACTCAAACTATGATTATGAGTCGAAGAGAAAATGATATAAGGGCTAGGGCGTATCCCTTAAGCGACGCGCAGCCACATCGCCCTACAGCTGTGAGAAGTGGACGAGGGCTACCGCATCAAGGGCGGGTGCAGTTAAAGAAGCGAGCCCAGCAGGTGGAGAGGATGTTGCGAGTGGGAACACTGAATGTTGGACGCATGACTGGAAGGGGAAGAGAGGTGGCAGACATGATGAGGAAGAGGAAGTTGGACATTTTATGTGTGCAGAAGACAAGGTGGAAAGGGGGAAAAGCAAAGGAACTGGGAGATGGATATAAATTGTTCTACTCTGGAGCGAATAACGAGGGAAGAAATGGTGTAGGAATTGTGGTGTGTGGTAGAATGAAGGGCGAAGTACTGGACGTGGGTAGAAGGAACGACAGGATCATGCGAATGAAATTGGGTCTTGGAGAAGTGCGGGTGGTCGTATTATGTGTATATGCCCCGCAAGTTGGTTGTACAGCAGAGGAGAAAGATGAGTTCTGGAACGTGTTAGATGAAGAAATGAGGGAATTGGAAGAAAATGAGATAGTGATTGTCGGAGGAGACTTGAACGGGCACATAGGAAGACAGAATAGAGACTGTGAAAGGGTGCATGGTGGCCACGGAGTGGGAATGATGAACCAGGAAGGAGAGAGGGTTTTGGACTTTGCAGTAGCGTTTGATCTGGCAATTGTGAACTCGTTTTTCTTCAAGAGGGAAGAACATTTGATAACATTTAGAAGTGGTAACAACAGCTCACAAATTGACTACATTTTGACTAGAAGAAAACATCTTAAGGTTGTGATAAATTGTAAGGTAATTCCAACAGATCAGGTAGCACAACAACACCGACTGCTGTGCGCACACTTTAAAATAAGATCGAAGATAAGAACTTCTGGTTGCCATGGGATGAAGACAATTAAGTGGTTTCGCTTAAAAGAGGAGAGTGTGAGGAATCGTTTTAGGGAGAGAGTGTTAGAGAGGATTTCGGATGGACTGTAAAGTGTACAAGATTGGTGGAACATAATTCAAAAGTAATCCTGAGCTGTGCAATCGAGGTGCTTGGTGAGACATCTGGAAAGATTAGAGAGCAGAAGGAGGGTTGGTGGTGGAATAATGATGTACAAGTGGCAGTGACAGCTAAGAGGAAGGCAAAGCAGAAGTGGGATGAGTCAAGAGTGGAAGAGGACAGAGAGGTGTACAAAGAGAGAAAGCCAGAAGCCAAGAGAGTTGTGGCACAGGCGAAGGCCATGGCATATCAAGATCTGTATGATCAATTAGAAACAAAGGAAGGACAGAGAAAAATTTACCAACTAGCGAAATGTAGAAATAAAGCAGCTAAGTACATCTTACATGTGAGGCAGATCAAAGATGCTGAAGGAAGAGTATTATGGAGGGATGTGGACATAAGAAACAGATGGAAAATATACTTTGAGGGACTTTTGAATGAGGAAAATGCAAGAACTCACAGAGGAGATGGGCAGCCTTCTGAGGGGATGGTGCAGAACATCAGTAGAATGGAAGTGACGGAGGCCATGAAGAGGATGAGGAATGGAAAAGCGGTGGGCCCCGACAGAATTCCAGTGGAGGCATGGAAGGCACTGGGGGAAGAGGGAATTGACATGCTGTGGGACCTGTTCATGAAAGTTTGCCAACAGGAAAATATACCCGAGGAATGGAGGGAGAGTACTCTTGTCCCCATCTACAAGGGTAAAGGGGATGCACAAGACTGTAAAAATTACAGAGGAATAAAGTTGATGTCCCACACAATGAAGATCCTAGAAAGGGATCTTGATGGTAGATTGAGGGAGGAGGTGGAGATTGCAAAGGAACAATTTGGCTTCATGCCTGGTAGATCAACAACAGATGCTATCTTTGGGTTACGACAGATGATGGAAAAATATCGAGAGAAACAAAGGGAGCTACATCTGGTATTTATTGATCTGGAGAAAGCATACGATAGAGTGCCAAGGCAAGAAGTCTGGAGGTGTCTGAGGGAGAAGAAGGTGCCGGAGAAATATGTCAGGTTGGTGCGGGAAATGTACAGAAATGTGAAGACAAGTGTTCGGAACTGTTTGGGACAGACAGAAAGTTTTCAAGTAACAGTTGGCTTGCATCAAGGGTCAGCATTAAGTCCGTTTCTGTTTAATATTGTGATGGAGGTGGTAACAGAGGAGGTGAGAGAAGATGCACCTTGGACAATGTTGTATGCAGATGACATCTTGCTGTGTGTAGATTCAAGAGAAGAAGCGGAAACTAAACTGGAAAGATGGAGAAAAGTACTGGAAGAGAGAGGTATGAGACTGAGCAGAAGTAAGACAGAGTATATGTGTTGCGCAGTGGGCGGTGGCCAGGAGACAGATCTGGAGCTGGAAGGAAATGTCATCAGGAAGGTGAGAGACTTTAGATACTTAGGTTCGACAGTGGAAGAAGATGGAGGAGGTGAGAAGGAAGTGGGATGCAGGATACAAGCAGGTTGGAGGAACTGGAGGGAGATGGCTGGAGTGTTATGCGATAAGAGGGTGCCGATCAAGCTGAAAGGCAAAATTTATAGGACAGTAGTGAGGCCAGCTATGACATATGCTATAGAAACTGTGGCCCTGAGGAAAAATAACATCAGCAGGATGGAAGTAGCAGAGATGAGAATGCTTAGGTGGATGTGCGGTGTGACCAGAAAGGATCATATGAGAAATGACTATGTCAGGGGAACAGTGAAAGTTACGAACTTAGGAGCGAAAATACAGGAGGCAAGGTTGAGATGGTTTGGTCATGTGATGAGGAGGGAGGACGAATATGTGGGAAGGAGTGTCATGCAGATGGATGTGCAAGGAAGGCGGAAGCGTGGGCGGCCAAAGAAGAGATAGAGGGAGCTGGTAGAAGAGGACTTGAAGATGAAGAACTTGGATGTGGTGACAGTCCAAGACAGGAAGGTGTGGAGGAGACTCATAACAAACAGTGACCCCACTTAAGTGGGAGAAGCTGTAGAAGAAGAAGATTGGTATTTATTTTGTAATAAACTCCACCTCTTTGTCAGACCTAGCTAAGTTACCTTGGGTTGAAAAGTCTACAGATTTTATATGAGACTCCTCTATCCGGTATATTAAGAGCACCTTTGAGTGTTTGCCTCGTGTCCTTTAAAACTTTCAGTTTGCTGTAACGCAAACCTATTGACCAAATCAGCCTACGTTTTACCCTCTCTTATCGATAATAGCTACCATTCTTACTACCAACATCTATCAATTCAATGTAACTGCATCTTATCCTATTTTGAAAAACTGGGCCGACCTGTTTCGCATTTTTAAACATCAATCGTATATCTAATTGATTAAACATTACAAGGAGTCCAGTCTTGCAAAACATGTAATTAACAAAACTGGGATCCTTTGAAATGGCGCAAAGTTGATACGTAAAAGCATCTACAACTTCGAATGCCTCTTCCAAGAGAATGCTGAGATCTTTCTGTCCTCCTTAACCTCAATGATGGAATATCCATGCCCAAAATTTAGGCAATTATTGTTGACAGTTGTACGTAATAATTTTTAATAGGAGCCTAATAATGCAATAGTTTACAACCTGACATCCTCGCGATTGCGCATGAGAAGTTAGCTACTGTTTACACACATAATTTCAATTTGTTGTATTTGCATTTTCGACTGCTTGTTCTGCACTGAGGATTATTGTCATACACAAACGGAAACTGGAAATATAAAATTAAAATAAAATCAGAGAATGTTGTCATGTGTGACAAGATTCTCTGATTGCAAAGAATCAAAATGGAAACACGTTACCAACAATTTGATTTCGCTTGTCCAATGAGAATTCTACACAGTTGAAGGGTTTTAGAGCCACTTATCAGATATTTTAAAGGCACGTAACTGTAGTGTACGCACATCAGACAATTGTTCGATAATATTCCATTTTAAGTCATGTGATAAAGCCTTTTAACAAACTCTGGTACCACTAAACGTGTATATATATATATATATATAGTTTAAAAGCTAAACGCATACGATACTTCATATATTTTTAATACAAATGACGATATAATGGCTAGGAAAAGACTCTTTATCAAAAGCGATCGAACTGGCTTCAATGCAACTGACATTTATTTTTATTTTTGCAAAAAATTACCTAGACGGTAACTTAAATGGCTACTGATGTATTTTTTTACAATCATTAAACATTTTAATTACCAGAATAGTAATAAAAATATTTTAATTAATTAAAACATTTTGTCTACTAGTGGTCGTTTCTTCTATGAAAGATGTTCACTCGTCTAGTATTTCCTAATATTTAATCTTATTCTTCTTCTACGCGTTATTCCCGCTTCCTAAGTAACACGCGGACCTAACAGGGTCCGCGTGTTACTTAGATGCGACTTCTTGTTAGTACTACTCCCAACCGACCCGTCGCCTGGTCTGCCGCTGGGGGAGGGGATATATTTTTGACTGTAGAGGCGTATGTTCACGGGGCCGGTTTGCCTGTTTGCGGGAAGAAAAACGCCAAACCGGCTAACTTGGCTATGCCTGAGGAAGATCCTCAAATTCCTCACGTCTAACGGGAATCGAGCCTGGGACACTCCTTCCCCAGACATATGGTTGCGAAGCGCAAAGCCACTAGGCTAACCGCGCGGTCATTTCCTAATATTTAATAATAACTATTATTATATATAATCAGTGGAGACCTCAGGGAGTCATAGAAGGAGGCCTTAAATCACCACACCAGCGCTATCATGCCTTTTCTTCAATTCATTCACTCTAGATGCACTCACCACTTTATCAGGCAAACTATTCCACTCAACTCACTGCTCTGTGGAAAAAAATTCTAGATCTTACTCCTTCGTTAATCGCACACAAACTTTATTTCCAAGGATGTGTGTAATGCAATTCCCGCTTCCATATAACGCAGCAAACAATTGATCATCTCCTCTCAGGTCCATCCCTATATCATTAATGTACACATTAAACAACAGTGATCAAAGGAACGTGCCTGGAACAAGCACTACTCACCTTAAATATGGCCGATTCTCTACTCCCCATATACTATTTTCTGATGCCTATCAGGCAATAAATATCCAAGTCAATAGTTTATATTTCAATTTCATGTGATATGCTATCACATGGCTTAACAAACGTTCAACAGTATCATAGTGTATCCATTTCCTTTATCCAACTCAGTCATTACATAAAACCTCCCTTTAGTAAACTCGTTGTTTCTTGCAAAATGTACTTTATCCCTCAACTCACTTTTGTATGCGAGTTGTTACCAATATCTCTAAAATATTAAAAATCTTTACAATTAATCCAGAGATAGTGATGGGTCGCTAGTCTTTGTACCTCTCAACTATCATGCATTCTTTCGATTCCTGAGCTGAGACTGAAGTTATACAAGCATGTTCAGAACCACGCCAATAATTCTTTGACCTCCCATTTGTGCATGTTGCCGAATTTCTAGAATTTCTAGATTATGCAACAGCTCTATAACCTTCTTCTCATGTACCACTATCTCTTCATCCAATGTGGTGGTAATGATAACTGTGAACTATGTTGCATACATCCGGTTGATAGAATTTAGCCATGTGAGCGCACATTATGTCAGAGGTGTTGCATATACTTCTGACACAAAGGTACTGATTTGGTAAGAACATAGAAACTAAATATCACGAATGTGCAAATATTCTGGAGGCTGTTGGAAAAGCTCAGAAAATGGAGCAAAGAGTGGTGTAAAGGAGTAATTACTTTGAACAATTTCTAAATGAAACGAGAAGTAATGACAGCGCAGTAGTAAAAAACACTAGAAGTAAACGCAGTAGTAAAAAAACACACATGAAGGCCTCACTTATGAAGCCTTCATAAGACCTCGCTTGGACTATTGTGCGCAGGTCCGGCCTCCTGGTATATCCATACTTGAAGTAGAAAAAGCCATCAAAAGCCTGAAATGTATGGTAATCCCATTACAGAAGGGTGATGCAAAGACCGATGTATCCAACTATCGACCAATTAGTATCTCAGAAGAGGTGGTAAAGATTTTGGAAAAATTGGTTAGGGTCCGCATTCAGAAATGGGTTGACAGTGAATCTCTGCTTTCCAATGAACAACATGAGTTTACTAAGGGAAGGTCATGTTTTAGCAACTTGCTCACATTCCATAACAATGTTACCATTGATCTAGACAAGGGAAATGGATACACCATGATACTTTTGGATTTTGCTAAGGCTTTTGACAGAATACAGCATAGCAGACTGCTGCATAAATTGGGGAAATGGGTTTGGATTATAGAATATTAGCATGGATAAGAAGATGGCTGACTGATAGATATCAAAAAGTGGTATACGGGGGATCTGAGTCTGCAAGGTTTAAGGTAACAAGTGGTGTACCACAAGGATCAGTTCTTGGTCCACTGTTATTCAATCTGTACATTAATGATATTGGGAAGGATTTCACAAGTGACATACAGTTATTTGCTGATGATGAAAAGATAGGTAGGGTAATCAGGAATGCTGCTGATATGCAGTACTTGCAGAATAATTTGAATAAGCCGGAATTGTGGGCATGGGAAAACGGGTGTCAGTTCAATGTCAGTAAATGTAACTTCATTCACTTCCGCATGATTAGATATCGAATGTAGTATTATATTGGTGGGATTAGGCTAGAAGACACTGATGAGGCTATGGATCATGGAGTGTTAGTAGATAGCAAGTTGACGTTTAGGGGGCCATGTTGCATAGATTGCAATGCTGAAACGGACGTTCGCATGTAAAGATAAGGATGTCATTTTGCCTCTTTACAAGGCCTTCATAAGACCTCACTTGGACTATTGTGCGCAGGTCTGGTCTCCTGGTTTCCGTTGCGATTCTGATATATTGGAGAGAGTACAAAGGAGAGTGTTATAAACGATATCAGGAGTGTGGAATACTGATTATCAAGACAGGTTGACAATTTGTAGACTGCACACACTAGAAAACAGGAGAAAGAGGGATGCTATGATTGAGACTTACAAACTTCTAAAATGGTCGTACAGGATTTCAAATGATTAAATTTTTTAATTTATGGAGGGTGGGGAAAGGACGAGAAGGCATCCTTGAAAGCTGAGAATGAAGGCCGCTAAGAAGGGAGTGAGGGCTACATTTTTCTCTCAGCGGGTGGTGCGTGATCGGGATGGATTGCCATTGGATGTTGTGAGTGCAAGCAGTGTGAATGAATTCAAGAATAAGTATGATTGCTGGTGCGTGTGGTATGTGGCCTCCCTCGGTGAGTCTCTGACTGCCTGGAGGTATTTCTTAATAATAATAATAATAATAGTCTTACAGTGGCTGCACTGCATAGTTCAGAAAGCCTGGAAAGAGGGATGAATTTCCGATGATTGGAGTAGAGCTCTCATAGAACCCATCTATAAAAAGGGAAACAAAACTGAATGTGAGAATTACAGAGGGATTTCCCTACTGAGTGTTCCTAGTAATATATGGCAGTATACTTGAGAAACGGTAGAGAAGGATTGTGGAAGAGAAGCTTGGTGAAAACCAAGCTGGATTCAGGCCACAAAAAAGGTTGCCAGGATCAGCTTTTCACTTTAATGGGAATATAACAAAGATCTGTATTTAAGTTTTATAGATCTGGAAAAGGGATATGACAAGGTGCCAAGAGAGAATCTGTTCAATACGCTACAGTTATATGGTGTCAATGGGGCATTATATCAAGCAATACTTGGTCTTTCTTTGAGTTGTAAGTCAGTAGTTAGAATTGAAGGATGTACAGGAAGATGGTTTAATGTGAAATCTGGTGTGAGACAAGGATGTACATTATCCCCTCTGTTATTCATTATCTATATGGATCACATTATGAAGGAAAGTGGTATTAAACATGATATCAGAATTGGAGATGTTAATCTCAGTTCTTTTCTTTATGCAGATGATGTTATACTTCTAAATAAATCCGCTACAAGTCTGCAAGATTCCCTGACTAAATTGAATACCTCTTATAATAGATTTGGTATGAAGGTGAGCAATAACAAGACAAAGATAATGAAAATAGGCAGAAGCACTGAAAATATCAGCGGCATTGTGATTGGGGAGCTTATAGAACAAGAAAAACATTTCAGCTACTTAGGCACGATTTTTAGTGAAAATTGTAAATTAAATATGGAAATTGACAACAGAATCAACAAAGCTGGTATGGTAGGAAGTCAACTGAATAAATTTATATGGAATAAGAGAGAAATTAACCAAAACATTAAATTAGCTGTAAAAAAGACAGTGTTCAAACCAATTTTAACTTATGGAGAGCTGGGTCAGAAGTGAAACACTTGACCAAAGACTAGAGACCACAGATATGAGGGTCCTGAGAAAGATTATAGGCATGAACAGATGGCATCAATGGCAATATCATATTAAAAATGAGGATATTAGGAAAGAACTTGACATGGTTGGCATTCAGGAGTGCATTAGCAGAGCTAATCTCGGGTGGTATGGTCACTTAAATAGAATGGGCGAGGAAAGATTAGCAAAACAAGTGTTCTGTGCCAGGTTGGCAGGAAAACGACTCAGAGGAAGACCAAGATATAGGTGGATTGATACAGTACAAAGTGCCTTAGAAGATAGAAATATAAGATCTGATAATGTTGGAGTCTTGACAATAACAGACTGATTTGGAGGAAAATTGTAGATAGGAAGTCAGTAACGATGTAAATTTTTCATGTAATACTATCATATCCTGTACACTCCTTGAGGGTACGTGGCAGGAATTTGATGATGATGATGATGACAATGGTACTATCTTCATTAGGTAAAGTGATTCTTTCACATTCATTCTTTCTTTTTCTTGCATCATAACGATAATATTCCTTTGGGTGGCCTTTAGTCTGCACAGTCATTTTCTTTCTACTCCGATTTAGCTTTGCAGTCATCGTGAACTTTTTTTGTCTGCAGTTTATAAATGTGTTAACTATTCTTATTGTAACTCTTATTCTCACGATAACTAAATATATTAAATTTTACGGGGTAGTTAATATTAATTTTTATAAATGATGTTTGTTTTTATGTGTGAATTAAGTTTTTTTTTGATTACTTCTATGTGGATTTTGAAATCTATTTCCGATTTTCAGTCGGTTTTGACAATACACACAACAGATCCAGAAGTTGCTTGCTTTAAAATATTTTTAAAAAAATATATTTCGGAAAATTTTGAAAACAAACAGTAATAGCCCTCATAACTAGACACACACGATCACTAATAAAAACAAAAAACAATTCATTTGTAGGAGCAATCTCTAAGAACATTGAAAACATGCCATTTACAACAACGAATATCGAAGAATAAGTACTGGATAAGTTATTGTTTCATTCTTTTTCAATTATAAGAGGTTTAAAACTTATAAAACCCTCCGTTGTCAGCAAACAGGAACATTAATGGTGTCTCTTTTACGTTATAACGAATGTTTTCCAACAAGGAAGCTTGTTATCCACACAATCAACAATCTGTGTAGGCATTCGTGTGGAGAAGATTTTGTTAGGCCCACAGGATTCCGAAAACAAAGCTAAGTCACCAATTTAACTAATGAATCTTCTATATACAAATAAAAAATGAGAATTTTCCATGACAAAAAGTACAAAAGAATTTTATTTTTTTGTCATTCCCACCCAAGTAAAGCTATAAAACTTTATTAATTTTTTTTTTAAATAACGAAACCTGTGGTGCGTTCATAATTAGAAGAAACACACGTAAAAACCACAGTGAAAATTATTTAATTGTAAATATTTCATCCTAAGTATCTTAGGACATAATCAGTACAGTATTTAAACAAAAATTAGGAATAACATACAGTTAGGGCGCATGATTACAATAGAATCTCATGAAAATGTGCATAACGTGCTAAAGTAGTACAACAACAACAACAAAAAAAAAAAAAACGTTAATTATTTAACACAGTTTTGTATGATAATTTCCCATACTTTAGGAATAGTAAGAACGTCGTTGCGGTTTAGGTTTGGTCTGTGTAGTAGGGCTTCAGAACTTTCTTTGTATAAACGTTCATGTTTAAATAAAGATCTATGTAAAAGTTTAGCCTTTTCCCAATGGATCCTATGGTTTGGATTTTCAATTCCGTGTTGAGAGAGGCCAGATTTCTGCGGTTTAAGAAGACGAATGTGGTCTTGATGTTCCGAGATGCGTTTCTGAACAGACCTACCTGTCTGTCCAAAGTAAGATAATTTGCATGAGCATGGAATCTCATAAACACCAGGTAACATCAAGGGTGAGAATTTGTCCTTAGGAGAAGGTAATAAGTTGTAAATTTGGTTGATAGGTTTGTAAGTAGTGGAAAAATTGTATTTCTTCATAATTTTAGAAAGACGTTCTGAGATGCCTTTTAACGTGAGGTATGGGAATCCTATGCACTTCTTCCTGTCTGGTTTGATGTATGCAGAAGTGACTGATGATTTTTTGAGTTGTTTTGGGATTATATCCATTTAGGGTGGCTGTATTTTTGATAACTTCTAATTTCTGGTTTAAACATTCTTCAGAGGAGCAGAATTTGTGTGCTCTGGAAACTAGTGATTTAATAATGCCAGATTTCTGAGATGGATGATGAGCAGAAGAATTGTGAATGTAGCGACCTGAGAATGTAGGCTTGAGAAAGACGAAAGTGGCGATGGAACCATCTTCTTTTCTTTTGATGTGTAAATCCAAAAAAGAGATACCCTGTGGAGATTCTTTTTCTAACGTAAAGTTGATGCGATGATGAAGAAGGTTAATTTTATCTAGAAACAGTTGTAATTCAGGTTCGGGATGATTCCATACTGCAAATACATCATCGACATATCTTAGCCAAATTTTTGGTTTGGGTTCAAAAGTGAATATTTTTTCCTCAAGGTGTTCTAGAAACAAATTTGCTAGGTTTGGTGATAAAGGAGATCCCATTGCTGTTCCTTCCTCTTGCTTGTAAATTTGACCTTTCCAGGTGAAGTAACCTGATGCAATAACAAACTTGAACAATTCAACTATATCAGACGGAAATTTTTGAGTAAGTAATTCTATTGTTTCTTTATGGGGAATGTTAGTGAAGAGGGAGACAATGTCGAAGCTGATTAACAAGTCAGTTTTTGATAGTTGAATGGCTTTAATTTTTGTGTGAAACTCAGTAGAATTTTTGATTGAAGAGACTGAGTGGCCTATGTGAGGGCGGAGAAGGTTAGATAAGAATCTTGATAACTTGTACGTTGGACAGCCGATACAGTCTACGACAGGTCTAAGTGGAACATTAGTTTTGTGTAGCTTAGGTAAGCCATAAATTCTAGGAGGTCTTGCATGGTATGTCTTAAGTTTTTTGATGTTTCATTAAGTAGCTTATTTAATTTTCTGAGTTGACGATTCGTAGGATCAAAATCCAATTTGGAGTAAGTATTACGATCTCGAAGAAGTAAATTAATTTTTCGGTCATATGAATTGGTATCAAGAACCACAGTGGTATTTCCTTTATCAGCTCTAGTGATGATTAAATTTTTGTTACGTTTTAAGGAAATAATAGCTTTCAATTCCGACGGTGGGATATTTAATTCTGAAGGTTTGGCATTGTAGATCACTTTAGCTACTTCGAAACGAAGTTTGTTGGCTTCAATACTGGAGAGATGTTTGACGTTTCTTTCTATATTATGTATGAAGTCTAAATATGGGAAACACTTTGGTGAAATCGCAAATTTATGGCCTCTTGCTAGAACATTTAATTCATCTTTTGTTAGTTGACGGTTAGATAAATTGACTACCCATTTTTCCGTTGGTAATTTGTTAGTGATCTTTTTTGATCGATTTAATAGATTAAGGTATTTAATATGTAGAGCACTATTGCTTTTATCAAAAGCTTTTTTTCCCGAATTCTTTGAGACAGTTATAATTAATTGTAGCAATTCTTGATTTAACGTATTTGACAAATCTGTTTCTAGTTCTGTAATATTTAAAATTTTTGTTGCTAGTTCATGCTTAGACACTCGTAACTGATTGATTGCAGACGTGATAATCTTATTCCAACCTTTGCTAAGCTGAAAGAAACCATCAAATCTCCAGGCGCCCATAAAATCTATCAAAAAGCAAGTCATTCCTTAATACTCAATCAGCTGATAAAGGAAATACCACTGTGGTTCTTGATACCAATTCATATGACCGAAAAATTAATTTACTTCTTCGAGATCGTAATACTTACTCCAAATTGGATTTTGATCCTACGAATCGTCAACTCAGAAAATTAAATAAGCTACTTAATGAAACATCAAAAAACTTAAGACATACCATGCAAGACCTCCTAGAATTTATGGCTTACCTAAGCTACACAAAACTAATGTTCCACTTAGACCTGTCGTAGACTGTATCGGCTGTCCAACGTACAAGTTATCAAGATTCTTATCTAACCTTCTCCGCCCTCACATAGGCCACTCAGTCTCTTCAATCAAAAATTCTACTGAGTTTCACACAAACATTAAAGCCATTCAACTATCAAAAACTGACTTGTTAATCAGCTTCGACATTGTCTCCCTCTTCACTAACATTCCCCATAAAGAAACAATAGAATTACTTACTCAAAAATTTCCGTCTGATATAGTTGAATTGTTCAAGTTTGTTATTGCATCAGGTTACTTCACCTGGAAAGGTCAAATTTACAAGCAAGAGGAAGGAACAGCAATGGGATCTCCTTTATCACCAAACCTAGCAAATTTGTTTCTAGAACACCTTGAGGAAAAAATATTCACTTTTGAACCCAAACCAAAAATTTGGCTAAGATATGTCGATGACTTATTTGCAGTATGGAATCATCCCGAACCTGAATTACAACTGTTTCTAGATAAAATTAACCTTCTTCATCATCGCATCAACTTTACGTTAGAAAAAGAATCTCCACAGGGTATCTCTTTTTTGGATTTACACATCAAAAGAAAAGAAGATGGTTCCATCGCCACTTCCGTCTTTCTCAAGCCTACATTCTCAGGTCGCTACATTCACAATTCTTCTGCTCATCATCCATCTCAGAAATCTGGCATTATTAAATCACTAGTTTCCAGAGCACGCAAATTCTGCTCCTCTGAAGAATGTTTAAACCAGAAATTAGAAGTTATCAAAAATACAGCCACCCTAAATGGATATAATCCCAATACAACTCAAAAAATCATCACACATCAAACCAGACAGGAAGAAGTCCATAGGATTCCCATACCTTACGTTAAAGGCATCTCAGAACGTCTTTCTAAAATTATGAAGAAATACAATTTTGCCACTACTTACAAACCTATCAACCAAATTTACAACTTATTACCTTTTCCTAAGGACAAATTCTCACCCTTGATGTTACCTGGTGTTTATGAGATTCCATGCTCATGCAAATTATCTTACTTTGGACAGACAGGTAGGTCTGTTCAGAAACGCATCTGGGAACATCAAGACCACATTCGTCTTCTTAAACCGCAGAAATCTGGCCTCTCTCAACACGGAATTGAAAATCCAAACCATAGGATCCATTGGGAAAAGGCTAAACTTTTACATAGATCTTTATTTAAACATGAACGTTTATACAAAGAAAGTTCTGAAGCCCTACTACACAGACCAAACCTAAACCGCAACGACGTTCTTACTATTCCTAAAGTATGAGAAATTATCATACAAAACTGTGTTAAATAATTAACGTTTTTTTTTTTTTTTTTTTTTGTACTACTTTAGCACGTTATGCACGTTTTCATGAGATTCTATTGTAATCATGCGCCCTAATATGTTATTCCTAATTTTTGTTTAAATACTGTACTGATGATGTCCTAAGATACTTAGGATGAAATATTTATAATTAGATAATTTTCACTGTGGTTTATACGTGTGTTTCTTCTAATTATAAAACTTTATAGTTCATTAGTAACATGAGTGAGTTGACAGCTAATCTCATCTATCGTCTCTAGAGCTCAAACACTGAACTTTATTTAATCTACTTGAGACCTCTAATAAGTTAGATGACGGTTTCATACACCAGATGATGAAATTCAGCTGCCATTTATATAAATAACAGTGATAATAATACATAAGATGGTTCGCTGTGTTGGATTTGTGGCCAATGCAACAAACGCAATCAGGCCATTGTATTATTTGTGTAAATTGAGCATTATTCTGGAAGATTTATTTTGTAGGATGGGTTTCTGGGGGGTAAAACCTCTTCACTTCCGTATGAGACTGATTAACTCACCTTCAGGTGAAAAGCCCCGACGTATTAAATAAGAAACTTCGTAGTTCAGTCGATAGGGAAGTTGTTTCTTACATGAATAGACTAACGAGTCTAATATAGAATGCTTGGATGCATTCTAGATTAAGTTTATATAAAAACTAAGCCATATATTTGTCTTTAAGGGGGCATAAAAGACAGACCAGAATAATAAAGAAATAAAATTCTTAGCAGGACTCGTCTGATTGACGAGAATCAATGAATAAACTATGAGCTCATCTCTGTAACAACTAAGAAACAAAATTGAGTTATGTCGATAAATGGCACACTGGAGATGCACGTGTGACCGAGTAGCAAACAATATTTGAGATACAATACGGATGATAAAAGTGCGTTATAGGGAACAATCTGTTAGCCGTGACTCACCCTAAATTAAGGTCACTGACCTTAATACGGAGATGCTGCTATCCTGGCAGGTGGAAATCGAACTTCCAAGACGTGGGGTGGTTAATAATTATGACAAACTGTACCTCGTGCAGTGAGCGTAGAGAGCACACACACACACACACACACACACACACGCGCGCGTGGCTATTTAAATATTTATTACTAAGTGTGATCGATCTGTTGCATTGCAAAGGAAGTTTACAGCAGCTTAGGGACGCCATCTTTATTTCAAACAGGATTGCCGACAACAAAGAGGAGCAGAATCCTCGGGGGTTTTTATCGAGAAAATAAACAAATCCTGGTGACGGTTTAGATCGCCGAGTCTTCAAGAAATCCTAAGACAAGAAGACGACGTTAGTCCCTGGAGGTTTTTTTAATAGAAGTTCGGGGTCCACTAGACAAGAAAAACCAGGTCACGAGACATCACGCATTCTCTGCCGAACGTAAATCAGAGAAAGGGCAATTTACTCTCGAAACACATTTCGTTCCAATCAACACCAGACGCGTTTGATGGGTGTTGGTGGGTGGTCCGAAAATAGAGGGGGGGAGAGACAGGGCCATTTTGGATTCGGACAGCTTCATAAGCAACTGTGCAATGGACTCAAAGTGAAATGTTAACAACTCCGACAAGGAAGCAAACTCTCTCAGCAGTTTTTCCCACTCCTTCTTTATATATCACTACTTTCTTCTTTTTATTTTTCATGCTGGTTCTCCTTTTCCACATAACGTAAGTTTCTATATTCTGTTTGTCTCTATTGATTTGTTAGGTTATCCTTTAGCCTTCATTCTGGGTGTACTGTCAGTATTATTTGACGAGAGGTACGTCCAAGTTATTGAAGGTTGTAATAAACGAAATGGCAAGAAAGTACTAATAAAAGAAGTCGCAAATAATGGAAAAGAAAAGGTTTGTGATCTTTCTTTCAAGATTCGATTATCTCTATACGACCTGACTAAGACAGGCGTGTCAATCTCCAAATATTGAATAAAACAGGGAGGTAAACAATTTAATAGTTTGGCAAATACAACATTATTAATAATAGATGTTTGTAGTTCGCATTTCAGAAATCTCGTTGTGTGTGTGTGTTCAAGATAATCTGTTTCTCAATACAACAGAGCATCGTTCAAGGAATAGTCCACTTCAACAACTCCAGTTCTATGTAATTAATTGCTTCTTCCTGTAATTAATTATCAGCAGGGTGTATCTGGTTATTTCTAGGCTTGCAATGATTACTCTCTGAGCAGAATTCTTAATTCTTATTAATTATAGTTGTTTCACTGGAGGTTTGCCTGTGTTCTTTTTATCGGTATTTAGAAGTGGTCGGTATGTATTAACACACATCATTATGACTAGTTGAATGCATGATATTGGAGATGAATGCGCCGCTAATATGTTTAATATGTTGTTTCGTTAACAAACCACATCGAAATTGAACTAAGCTTCATTCATAAAAGAAACCAGACATAATAATTTTTAGTTTCTATGATTTATTACACTGGACCGAACAATTTTTTTTTTTATATTGTTAGTAGGAACAATGAAGAGATTGATAGGTTTGAAATCTGTTGTTCTCTTTGGACATTGTAAATCGAATTCGATTGATTGGCAAGCAAACTGATTGATGTGATCATTGGCTTGCCTTAGCGCTTCGATTCTACGACAAAGAAGCCTCTGTGGTTGAGTGGTCAAAAGCTCCCGCTTAGCAACTGATAGACTGTGGTTGTAAAGGAACTGCAGTATGTTAGTACACCTTTCTTCTACGTTTGGAAGATCACTGTACTGAATTTAAAACATTAATTCAAGACACGGTTCCAAATCATCTAGTACTAAGACTCTTTTATGTAATGTATCACACAGTACAAGGGAATAAAATACTATGTAATGATTATTACTAATAACGAATGAAAAAAAAAAAACAGAAATCCATGTTGACGTTCTCTAAATCGGTGTTTAGTAGGAGAAGTATCGTTGGCAGACACAGTGAGGCATTTCAGATTTATTTTTTAGATAGTATCAACTACTTATGAAACATCTAATAAGTAAGGTGGTTTTTGCGGTTATTTTTAAGTTTATACATATGGAAAATGCCCGATAGTTCGACATCTGATTCATAGAAGGCGCTAATGTGTGACAATTCATGCAATGACTAATAGATCGCACCGAGATTTTTTCTAGCAAGAATTTCATTTTAATATCGTAAAAAGATATTTGGTAGTCTCCAAGACAATGTCCTGGACGAAAATAAAATTTAGCATGAAAAAATTTGGACATTCGTAATAAAAATCCAGTTACGCTCTGTGGAAAAAGGAAAGAAGTTGTAATGTATATCAACCAATATTTCATCGAGACTTGTAGATATTTCTGATTTTTTTTGAAGGTACAATGTTCTTTAAGACATCCTTGTATCTGTATAGCAAAGATCTTTTCACTGGGGACGAGGTTTTTTAAGAAAAAATTGATTAACTTTTTTTTTTTACTTTTATTTTGTCACCGTATTGTTACAAACTAGGCTATACTATAATTAATTTTAGGAAATGTATCAAATGTCAGTTTTTGTGCCCACTGTTTGTTTATCAGATTCGTATAATTAAAATTTATTGAATAATTAAAAAAATTGATCACATGTTTGTAATTTCTTATAACGAAAATTTAAAAACTAAATATCTTTATAATTATTCGCGAATGAAATATTACAACTCCTCCAAACTGCCTTTGCCTAAGATGAGATATTCCAGCGGTGTTACTATAATTAAAAAAAAAAAGTTACTGAAATGTGGGCAATACTGCTTTGGAGTAGGCCATATTCTATCAGCTCTGTAACTCAGAAAAGAGATACAAGAATGACAATTCATTATCATATTCTAATCCTAATAATAATATTAGAAAATCAGAATATTTGGCCTTTGAGACATTTGTTTAGTCTTTCTGTTAGACTGTAGGTTTGAGATAACCCACAGTCGACTCTCAACATAAAAAAAAAACTCCTCAGCCTATTCTGGAGTTTAAGCCTTGAAGATCTGCTATTTAAGAGGATAGCAAAAGAGAATGACGTCTATTGATTACGGTTTACTACACTATTTATCTTATAAAACCTATCAATAAACCATTACGCGAGATCCTCGGAGATCACGCTTATGTTGGGATCAATAAATCTCTGCATGAAAGGCCTGCAAGTAATTAAGATGATTCGATAGTAGAAAAGTCCTTAATTGCTGTCTCTTTAAAAGGAGATTTAAACACCAAGTCCCCTGTTATGTTACAAACACCACACTCCAATAGTTTACTTGTTAGAACAACGAAAGAGATGACAGATAATTAAGGAGAGATCTCTCATTGCAGTGCCTCAGCTGAAGGTTTGTCTCTGGCAACATTCACTTAAATGATTTGCGATATATTCCCAAGTTTGTTGTGTCTAAAGAAATACGAACATCTTGCTTGGTTCTCACGGATGTTTCCTACTACTTTTGTGTTCATCTACGATGATCCGCTAATACTGCATCCTGTCATTTTCACTGACACACATCATCTAAATTGGTATCTCAGGAAGAAAACTAACATTCAGTTGCATTTAATTCATTTCTTTTATTTTTATTTTTTAATTTTTTTTCACCCATTCTGTTCTTTTAAAGAAAGCTTCGGTAAATTTGGCCAACTTCCCATTCTTAACCAAGCACCTTTACGATCACCTGTCAAGAAGCTAGTACGAACATTTGTTGACTTGAACAGGATCCCCTGACTGTGACGTCATATGCTGGGAACAGACGTTATGTTTGACGTATACAGGGGAAGCCAGCCAAACCTATTTTATGAAAACTTTGTTGCTTAGGAGGAGGCCTGTTTAGTCTTCCACTCAATAAAAGATGCTGAGTTGTTGTTTTTTTTATTAAGTAGATATATCGCAGTAGATATGGAGGAAGCAATGCTTTTAAATGTAGAGTATGATAGCATATATGTGAAAACAAAATTAACTGAATCAACAGTTAAATGGCTTCAGCTATTTAACTGACAGATAATAAATATTACTTGCAAAGCTTCCTCTCAGTAGTTGGGTTGCGTTGTTGGAATTACAACCTACGCAACAGAGATTATGAAACCAGCGTATTATGTCTATTAACTGCATGTTTACTTTTGGTCGGTTTGGTTATTTTGTCATTTTGTCAGATGAAAACTCGAATTTCGGGGTGGGTTCCTTGATATTTACAATATTCACTCTCTGATAGGTTTTTTTAATACGTTTTACTCGCATACAGTTATCAGAATATTCAAACTAGATTAATTATCAAATAACGCCTTCATTCCATACAGTCTCTACTAAATATATTTTAATAAACAAAAAGTGTACTTCCAAAATTCTTTTTAAAAATCAGAACTTATTCTTATTACATATTTGTTTAGAATAATTAATATTATAATATAACTTACGTTTCTATTATATATGAAATAAATAGTTTAATGTATGGAATACTATTCTATTTTTATATTTAATGCTCTTTCGTTATCTTTCAAATATATTTCTGTGACTTACTAGAAAAATGGCGACACTGATTCTAAGTCCGATACATAAGTAATGATTATTATGGATAATATTAGAATAAATATTAAATTAGTATAATGTGAGGAGATTCTGACTTTATAATAAGAATTTTGAAGTATTTCTAATATAAAAAAAGGAAAGTAAACTCGATCCTGAAGTAATCTACAATATAGGTTTCCATAGCACCCGTTGACTATTCGCGTGATCATGAAATTGGCTTTGATAAATAAAAAAAATCAATAGCGAAGAAAGAAATGGGGTGAAGCACCTTAGCGTGTTCTACAAATAACTGATAGTACCCCCCCACACACTCTGCCCTGCGTCAACACCAAACTTTCCATTTCTCCGAATATCAACAAGTGCTGTCGATTGCCCTCCGCACATTCTTTCGATTCTGGATGTTCAGCACAGATGGCTAAGCAACTGACAGATAAACAGCCCCTGGGCTTAGATATTTCGAAACACCAGAGCGTATTGCAGTTAATACTAGACATGGAAGGAAGATATGCTACTGATTCAGTTCTGGCAGTTTAAGGTGAAGGTTTTGTATTGATATTGCATCAGTGTGTTGATCCATCGTGTACTGTGATTTGATTTTAAACGGGTACTTTGTTGAATTAATCTTCATATTAAAATATCATTTCGTTTAATTTAAATATTGGATTAATTTTGAATTATTTTCATTAATATGTATAAATTATTTATTTACAATAATACATAAACATAATTACGATCCAATAAAAAAAAGTCCAGCGCCATCTGTTGGTCAACAAAAGAACTAAGAGTGAATTGGTTAAGTTATAAGTCTTCATTTTTTTGTTTTCATCTTTCAAGATAGCGACAGCACGTTTTTTATTTTTTGTGAGGGATGGTAAAGAGATATGAATAGAGGTAATTTCTAGTATGAGTCAGTTTCGGTAAATATCTAATGTAAAACTATATTTACATTAGGCGTTTTCTTTCTTGACAGATATCCGAGAAAATTGGTCCAAAAGAATGCTTTTCTCCGATCTTAATCCTCAGCCAAATACGATAACATACATCGGAGCCTTTCAACTAAAATGGCTAATCTGCTCAAATCTCAGAATATAAGAGTAGCCTTCAAACCTTGTGTCACCGTGCGCAACCTCCTTCTCTCTCTCCAAAAACAATAACCACTTTCAAATCCCGAGGTTTACAGAATTCCTTGTTCTTGTAGTGTTTTCTGCATAGGACAGACTTACAGAGGTTTTGAGATGAGAGGAAAAAAAATCAGCGATGTAGCTCATAATAGAAAAAAGATCAGGTTTAACTTATCATTCTTCCCATACAGCATCATGACATCGATTGAAACAAGACCTTCCTGTTTTATCGAAAAGAAAACTTCCTGTATTGTCAAATAAAAGCATCCATCACAGTCATTTTTCCCCTCATTGCTCGCTCCACAAGAATCAAGGACAGATTCTAAGTGACAGTTGCAAATCTTTTATTAGATCTTTTTATACGCCAGGTTTCAAATGTTCAGGTAATCCTATCCAACACTGCTAGAAAGCCATCTTTGACGCTCTTCACGTGTTTTCGATTATTTACACTACAACAGTTCTTGTCAGCTTCGCTTATTAATTTATATGCTGTATTTGCCAACCATATATTTAGATATTATTCACGTATAAATTATTTATTTAATATAATACATAAACAGAATTAAGATCCAATAAAAAACTATAGTGCCATCTGTTGGCCAACAAAAGAACTAAGAATGAATTGGTTAGGTTGTAAGTCTTCATTTTTCTTGTTTTCATTTTTCAAGATAGCGACAGCACGTTTTTTATTTTTTGTGAGGGATGGTAAAGAGATAATGCATAGAGGTAATTTCCAGTAATCTGTTGACTTCTTCAGTCAACAGTAATCTGTGATGAATGCAGTTTATTCGGTATGTATTTTTTTTAATTCTTAGCGGCTAATAAAACCCAGTTTCATCATTAACCTTTTATTAGTCGAAAGTTCTCCTTGAATGGATAAAGAATAGAGGACGGCCTTCGAAAAGATGGGAGGAGACCGTAACAGGTCACTAGGCCTAATACTGGAAAGGAAAAAAAAAAGTTCTCCTTCAAATAATAAAAAAAAAAAAATTAATTTTTCTATTTACATGCAGAAAATCACATAAGCAATGAGAATGCCATGATATATTATACACTAATAATATTTTATGGTTAGTGTATATTTGATCAAATTTATCTGCAAGTGGATTTTGTTGTCAACGATTACAAAAATGCTCTTGGTATTTTCTTTCAAATAATAATTCATGAGTTTTCGTTGCCATGTAGTATACGTTAGAAAACTAACCTGCAGGAATGCCTTCCTGCACGCACGCACGCACACGCACACACAAAGGATTTGCTTCCTATGAAGGTGCTAATATGATACGTGATCTTGTCCCTTCAAGTATTAGTGGAGCCCTTGCCTGTTTGGTTGCATCCTATTTTCTTTATTTCGTTTTCTTTTGTGTGTATTTACGAATAGCTCATATCCTCAATAATAACTTTACAGTACTGATCCCATGGTCTTCTTTATAAACCTGTACAGGAACACGTATAGTACATGTCATGATCCCCTGCCCCAGTCTTAAAGACCCTCAAATATCAACATTCATTAGAATAGGTCCAACCAAAGCTATTTATTTGTATGCCTAATGAAGGACAGAGAAAGAACCTATAAAAATGATACAAATTATTCTTTGCTTCTGTTTATTTGACATCAGTTCAACGATTCTGTTTATTCTGAGTACACAGCTTAAATTCGCATACTGCATATTTATTCCATGATCACGCAGCATTTAATTATTATCGTGTGTACTAAGAATCGTTTAGATGTAAAGGATTTTCAAATAGAAAAAATTTAGGATTTTTTGCGAGTCTTTCTCAGTAGGAAAATCTATGTTAGGTACTCAATCAAAAAACTCGCAGGATATCTTGCTAGGTTTCGTGTTACTTCATCACACACACGACACACTAAAGGGTGGCTCCATCACTTGATACCCATGGGTCACCTTCATTCTGAAGGAGTTAGAGATAGATATAAAAAAGAGCGTGTCCTGGTATCGAGATTATGCAACACTTGAGGTTATTTCTAAGGGTATTCCAGACCACCTGGAGCTCTATTACACACTTGTAATACCGAAACGGAAATCTGTGGTTTTCTTACAAAGTTCTCGCAAGTTTGTAATCTTCTACCTCCGTGAGTAAAAATAAGTAGATAAGGTTAAAGTTCATGGTAAGCTGCTGTTCTCGTTTCTCTTTGCGAAAAACTTATATTCTCCTTAGTGGGGGTATTCCAGCTGGAAATGAGCCAGTGTTGGCTTCTGACGTCTAATTCTGTAGACAGAGTTCAAAGACATCCACCGCAAACTTGACTATGTCTTAGCCCTGTTTCCGCTGGATAAATAAAGGGGAAAATAATCTCAAGGTTAATGAGTACGTTACCTAGAAGCGAGCTAGAGGAACGCAACAAGTAAGACCAGGAAATACAAATATAAATGCTTCTAAATCTGTAATTGTTCACTTTTTTTTTCAGGGGATGGGACATTCAATAACATACTTTTGCTAACATTTAATATAATCAAATTATCGTTCTTTATCTTTAAAATATTTTCTTTAACACATGATTACATTATTGAATTTTAACATAATTAAAATAAATTGTATTTCTGATTTACATATTATTTAGTTAAATCTTAATTTCCACTTAATATAACTAAAATTTATTTAACTGATATTTGGCAAAATCTTTAATCTTAATTCACAAATAAATTGCGTTAACCTTATTTAGCAGCAAAAAGATTCTTAATTCAAATGTGTCACGTGTTAAAAACTTTCTGTTTCTTCAAGCAATGAAATAAAGAAATTTTTATTCAAAGTAATATTTTTAAAATTAATAATGGTGTATTAAATTTATTAACAAGAATCCTAAGAAAATCTGAAATATTTTAATATTTTTAATAAAATTATTAATAATTATTAATGTTTATTTGATATTTAATAACAAGATATAACCAAACATATTTCGATTATCATCTTTAATCATTATTAAATAGTAATTGTATATGTATTATTATTAAATCGCAGTCATCTTATTATTAAATGTAATTATAATCACAAGCAACTTTGAGAAATATAAGAAAACTTAATATTGGTATCACAATTATATTATTGTAATTAGTATCATTAAATCGCGATTTAATTAATTTAACACAATTAAATTAAATTACGATCAAATTACTATTTTACAATTTTAAAATAATTAAAAGATACTTATAAAAATGTCAAAAATATCTAATTAATAAACAAATTAACTTAATCCCACTTATTTCAACTTTTCAGAAAATTGATAAAGTAATTCTATTAACTAATTTGACATTGATGAACTTATAATCACATGATAACAACCAGTTATGGTTTCCTTATCACATGATTTGTGACGTAATGTGCTACTGTTGTTTTCAATATTTGTTTTGTTTTACGAGTGCAAAAACAAATGTGATTTTAAGAGGGCGCTACAAAACGACTAAAGTGCAAATAACAGTAAATCCAAAAACGTAACAAATATTCTTCCCAGAAACAAAAGCTGATTTAAATTTGTTTTCATTAGAGTAGTATATACAGACCTGTCTTATGTTTCATTAAAACGATTTATTAATTTAAAAATTTGTTAGCGCACACGTTGAATGTTTCCAGGAATCTTTCATGAGTATTATCGTAAAGCAGCTATATGAAATTACCTGGAAAAAAGGAAACGTGTATGTAATGGGTTGAAAAGATCGATATTTAGTGCAGCCGGGAGATAATTGAATAGATGACTTAGATTTATGCACTATGCATCGAAGAAAAATAATAATGATGAAGCCGAGAAACAGTTTTTTATTATTTATCAATATTTCAAATTAGTTTCAAATTCTGCTCATAGAACAGTTTATGGGGGCCGCGGCCCCCTTGGGAGCCGTAAGTTTTGTTGAGGGGGCCGTGAAATAATGAAAACAAATTTAAAATGTTTTAAGACTAAGTAGGTGTTTTTTAATCTTAAAAGAAACTTATTTAATTTTTATTATTTATTTATTTTTTGTTCTTTTTTATATTTTAATGTAAAAAATCGCACATTGGTTGGTTAACATATTTTGCTGGCTGCGTATTTCGGCGCTTAATGAATATTAGTATTTATATGTTAATATTCATTTTTAATTTATATGCTAAATTTCATTTTTTTGAAATGAAACTTATTCATATAAGTTTCATTTCAAAGGTATTGATAAGAAGCACAAAAAAAGATTACAAATGCAAAATCTTTAATATTAATTGCATTCATTATAAATATAATAAATATTATAATAATATATGTCTGTATTACGATTTTTTTTTTCGATGGGGGCCGTGAAATATTTTAATTTTTCCAAAGGGGGCCTTGCATTCATAAGAGCCAAGTATGTTAAATTAGAATAATATCAGAATAGAATTCGTATGTAGAAAATAATCAAGATAATGCACTTAAAATTGAGTAATACTGTTCTAAAGAACCACTAAAGAAAAAAAAAACACACCAGATGGAAACAGAAGTAAAATAATAAAGAACTTGATTTAAAAAACGAACAAAGCCAACTACGTTAAATTAGAATAATATCAGAATGGAATTCGTATATAAAAAAACAATCAAGATAATGCACTTAAAATTGAGTATCCCTATAATAACTAATCAATCAACCCAGTAAGGGATAAATTAAGACAATATTAAACTATATTTTCGAATAAATCATTTCTGTCTCAAATTACATGGAAATTTAGTTTGATGGTAAAGTTAAAGACATTTAGTCACAATATAATAATTTTGCAAAAGTACACTTCTCATAATAAGTTAGAGTGGACGTAAACAATAATATCAACAAAAACGTTGAGAAATAACACGCTGACAAGGTTAAAATGCGTCTATTGATGGAGACATAAGCGTGATTTATTGGTCATAAGTAGGATTTGTTTTTCATACAATTTCATACAAGTCCCTGAATACACCAACTGTTCATAGCAAAACGTGATATGAATCCCATATAGACTGGAGAATAATTTATATTAATTCGTTGAAGATGAGCTGACTAGTTACTAAAAGAGATGGCAGTTTCTCCTCCCAATCCGAATTTTAATCGTTTAACTCAATCAGATCGGCTGAAACACACCCACATTTGAGACAGACGACACACATCGACTGGAACCTTACTTGCTTCGCATAATATTAGACAACTATTCACCCTACAGCAACGTTCGACTTCCGGTAATAGCATGTTTCTATTTGAGTAATACTAGACTTTCAATGTGTAGGACTCAAACTTGTACACGTGTCTGCTCATAGGAGGAATCAAACGTGGGTTGCGATTACCAGGAAAATAATCAGTTCGTCTATTTTGAACCTAACCGAGACTGAACGCAAACATTGAGTCGATTTTAATATAAGTTTGGCAAAGAGCCGAACTCAAACCACTCAAGATACTTATAGGAATCTGATAGGGAAATAAAAATGGGTAAGTTGCGGATAAAAGCGAATGTCCACATTTCAAGGTGGGAGTCGTCTTAGTTGTTAATAAACTGGCGTCAACCCATAGCGATCATAGTTTTTTATGAAGAAGGAGACGTTCCTATACTCATATTTGTCTTTCTCTTAAAGTCCTACAGAAGACGAAGATGAAAATTGCTTCATATCCGCTCTGTTAGCAGATGGATCATGTTTACGTGCAGTAGAACGGAAGCTGAATATCAATTCTACCCCTTCCCCCATACCCACCTACGACACAGTTCCAGGCAGGAGAGATAGCAATAATCCTCACGGGTGTTTGGTTGAACAACATTTTCCCTAACCAAGCAACTCAAAGAAAAACATCCAACAATACGTTTGCTGAAGTAGCAGCTTCTTTTTTTTTTTCAAGCTTAAATGCATGACTAAAACGAACCATGTGTAAAGAACATATTTTCATTGTTTTTAAGACGATATCTTTCGCTTGTCTAACACACATGGCGTTCTGCTGATCGTTTCACATGTTTTTCTATGGTGTTTAAAACACGTAATATACGGCCTTGTTTAGACATGCATGAGTAAGTTGAAAATAATTCTTATTTAGTAGCCCTTATTTTGAATAACTTTGGCACTGTGGAGATAACAGCTTTGCACTGTGGTGATAAATACGGTTCACCTGTTACATTACCGAAAAGACGTCAGTAGGGCAACACTAGGAAGTTTAAATATAGGTCACTAGTGTTATCTGATGTACTTATGGTGTGTAAATGTAGGAACACGTGAAAAACAACGACATGTAGAATTCGATGTTTCACTAGGAAAATATTTTTTTTGCATAAACAATTACTTCAAATTTTTATTAAAATAAAATAGTTTACTTTGTAATAAACAAACATATTTGTAAACATTTTGTTTACATTATTACTGTATGTTCTTTTCTGTACCATGAACGTTTATATTATGATAACTGTGTTAGTGACGTCATATATGACGTAGTTTGTTTACGTTTCTCAAATTGAATAAGCACAATATTATTATAAAAAGATTTTTTTTGCTACCGAATACTGTTTTTTTTTGCGTTTGAAAACATCTTTTCATTCTAGTCAGATTAGTTTTATTTTTAATTCTGTTGGAGAGATTAGTTTTCGCATTCTATTAAGAATATTTTACTGATGCATCAGTGAAAGTGCTAGCAAATCTTTTTCAATCTCTTTAGCTGTCAAGAGGTGCATTGTGACTAGATTGTTGATCTGCTCTCTTTGAATACGAACAGCATTCAGATATGGATTTATTTTCTGTTCTTACAACCAGCAGCGGTCCTATTGAAACACAATGCGCCTTCGGATACTTTGTATTCTGTTGTTGGTCGATCACGAAATATTTTCCTTGCAACTGTACAGGAAGATAGTTCCAAGATAACTTGATTGATGAAGCGCAGACCTTGCAATGCTCAAAATTAATAACTAGCGGAGTAAATTTCCTTATAAGAACTAGCTTAAAGGGGAGAAGCAATAATGCTTTTAATCTTCTCCCGTTATCCGTAGAGGACAGTGTAGGGATAAGGTGTTATTGAGCTATAAAAGCTCTGATCATGGCAGGAGGGTAACAGCAATAGCCGAGCCTCAGTTAGAACTTCACTGGCTACAGCATTGCCATCCAATCTCACGGTCGATCTCCGAGTAAATAAATATAAATAAATTTCAGTTTTTAAGTGATTATTTATTTTACATTATATATAAAATAAAATGGTGTCTTGATAAAATCAACTAGATATTTATCAAAATTATAGAAACAATATATTTTAGTGAAGCAGTGTATTACAGTTTATAACTTTTATCTAAATAATAACTAATTTAAAATGTTTAAATGGTAAATAATACAGACTACGCCTGTATATGATATTTGATGAGTAAGTTATTACAAACTTTGCACTGAAGACATTTACGTACATTGTATTCATAAATAGACTAAAATCATTTCAATTTATTTAAAACATAATTACGAATTGCTTGAATTTCTATACCTGCTATTGGTGGGTTGATAGAATTACTGCTCCAATCGTAAATTGCCTCTCGAAAATTCCAGTTATAATTAAAAGTTTAAAATAACGGGATAAAGATAGCAAACACATATTGAGTGGGTACTGAATAGAAAAACAAGCAAAAACAAAGCATAAGAATAAAAAAAAATAATCAAATACGCGATGAACAAAATAACAATAAAAAAGAGGGAAATAATTACAACAAAAAATAATTATATGACAATGTAACAGATGCTGCTCTGGACTGCTCAAACACAGTACACATAAATCGCTTTTACAGGAACACTACTCATTTAGAACTGCAAGTCTTTTGCTTGTAACATTCCACTACATGGAATTGTTAAGTATTTAAATGCATTAGAGTTGCTATAGCAACTCTTGCTGGATTTGCCAGTTTCAATTGCAACAAATTAGCCACATGAGATAGGTGTCGCTAGCATAGTGTGACTACACATCCAGCTCATATTTATCCAAAAATAGTTCCTATTTGTGTTAACAAACGTAATTATATTTCCTCATAATACTACGCAGGGGAGACAGAGCGCATCTATCGAGTTGTAATTTAGGTCAGGGATAGAAGATAGGAAGTTCGCTGGAAAAGGCTTAGTTTATTTAGATTTATAATAATTTTCAATACTATACTTCTCCATTTATTATTTCTTTTATATTGATTGAGTAACCACTTTTGTCTTACAGAAACTACATATATTTGCTTTTTTTTTATTTTAATAATATAAAATTTATGCATTTATAATTACAAATATATATTTACTTAAAAATAAAAGTCATTATTTCTTAATCCTACATAATAATTCCAATAATTTTAGTTGGAAGATGTTACCTTTGTGTGTGTGTGTGGAAAATGTTTACGTGACTGGTGTTTTGTTTTTATTGATAAACTTCATTACTCTACGCATCACTGAGTAAACTAGTGCATGAATTTACATAAGAGGGAGTGTCGAAATGAAAGAGAATTTCCAGCTTGATGATGCATCAAAGACTGGCCGAAACGGAAGATGTCAAAACTCGTTTTTGTCATGAAAACTTAGTCAGAAAACTGAACAAATTGGTAGGCGGGTATTTTTGCATTTTTAATCACTTATGAGGATGTTGTTTGCTGTGTGAGATAATTCATTAAATGTCAAAAACTCGGGACGGCAATTAACTTAATTGTTTGTCGGAAGTCTGTAATGGTCAACGTGTGATACACATATTCGCGAGATTATTTTTAGATTTTTGTCCTAAATAGAAAGCTAAATTTATACTCAACCTCGGCACCTAGTCAGACAACTTTTGTCACTGATCTCTCTGTCTCTCTCTCTCTCTCTCTCTCTTCCATTCTGTACGAGCGTTTTTTTTTCTTTTCATTTATTCTCTTTTAGAGTTTCATCATGTCATTATCTTGTAGTTCCTTCAACTTTCAGATATCTATTAGGATAACGGGAAAATCGTTGTAACAGAATCGATAAGTTAGAGTTAGCATATGTTTTCCATAATAGCTTTCACTGTAATTAATATTACAAACGTTTCTGCGTTTAATTCACGGCATAACCAAGAATTTATTTACAGATGATATAGCAAGGATTATAAGACTTCCTTCCTTTTCAATTCTACTTCCTTAAAATGTTAACCAAATTCCGTAAATTATAGATTCAACAAAAAAAACCCAATCTTATTTAATAGTTTACTCTGCAAAATTAATTATTTTAGTTATTAGATAAATTAATAAAATTCTTATAGCAATATGTAACAATGATTTTAATAATGAGTTAATGAAGTTAATTTTGGAGTGATTGCAGATTAATTTTATAAAACCCATTTCTCTTTTCTTTGCATTGTAAATATATATGATTGTTTAATATATGTTTCAAGTTTATCTATTGTGAAAACATATCAACTTTGTAATATCCATTATTTAACTTGTAAATCAATAAAAATCTGAAAAACGTAGGAGTTTATTATTCATCTAATAATGTAATATCCACATTAAGAAAAGAAAAAAAAACGTTAAGTCTGTTAATTGAAATTAAACCATTTCAAGATATATTTTCCAAGTAATTAATTTATTTGGTCTTCTATTGTTTTTAATCGTATTTATTTTTCCTACACTTTTTTCTCATTTACATTCTTGATGGCTCCATTTTTATTCCTTTTATTTGCTATTTTATCTAAGTCATCTTAAGACTCCCCACACACAACACAAACACATCGCTGTAAATTATCCTCTCCCTCTATCTGTTATTGCAAATTATCATTGCATAAACCCATCTCCACATATACCACTTCATAAATAAATTATACTGAAATACTTAAGCGGCAAAATGAATTTTCAAAATTAAATAATAAACAGTGAATAAATATTTATCTAGAATACATAATTTACAGTCATTTTAATTTTATAGTTGACCCTCTTAGCCTGCTGGAATTAATAGATTTCTTATGAGAAAAATTATAAATAGGAATCCAAGCATATTAAGGATATTTCGAAGGCCTTTATTAATGCAATCCGTACTCAATAATATACAGCGCTTGGAAAGATCAACACATTCCTAACGTCAATTTCCATACGCTAGAACCAATGAACAGCGTATACAGTTGATTTCTACATCGAACCATTCAAGGACACGAGGTTAATGATATCCTACCCCATACCCCGCTCTGTTTCGATACGAGCGAGGATTACCTCTTTGCGTCAATTCCAGCCGCTTAGTCACCCCCCCCCCCCCCACACACACACAAATCTAGATCACGTGGATCAACGTTTCCTACAGAAAACCTCCTGCACATACTTTAATAAAACCAATAAACTAACTTCTGAGATTAAAAACAACTGTAAAAATATCCATAAATTGAGTCTCATTTGCATTTATAATAGATGTCACTACTGTTGGTCATGACAATAATGAAAATTACCTCGTTGGATAGTTTAGTCACGTGGTACATAAATCTGACGTGGTCAATTTCCATGAAAGAAATTACGTTCCACTCTCACGTGCGTTGCTATGGTTTCAAAAGGTTATTTGCAAAGTTAGCATCATTGCATATATGCAGATTATAATGGTTGTTTTTAAAATGTAAATATTATTAAAAATCTACCACAGAAATATCTAGAAACACAAAAGTAAAAACTATTGATTATTATTTTACTAGTTAATCAATAAAACCGGGGAAAAATACTTACCCCAAGTAGTTACTATTATCATCAAAATCCAAATACCCCTGAGATATCCGGTGGGTTGTAAGTAAAGAATCATGTTCAGAAACGATAGGACTATAAGTTAATACAGAGGACACCTATCGCTGTATACGAAGGCATCTTTCGCTCTGGTGTCGCTTGGGGTCAGCGAAGAACTGGCGCCCGCGTATGCAGCGACAAATGAGCAAGTGTGATCAACTGCTGTGTACGTTCTCGTCGCTCGCGAAGTTTGGCGTGATCAAACAGCCAACGAACAATCTCTGGCCTTGGCACCGATGTATTGTTTGCACGGGGTTACACCCCGATAGCACGCACGCATACACACACACACACACACCGTTTCACGCTACATATGATAGACATGGAGTGAAGAGTTGACAACTTACGTTTACTATAACTGCTAGTGACGTAATCAACTCCAGTTTGCAGCTGGCTTAGCTTTCGACTTTGCTTCTGTTTGTTTATTTATAAAATCGCTTCTCACCAGGCGCTGCCAATAACTCTTAATAGGACAATATCCGCCACTTCTTCTTGGAAGTCATCGATAATGTTTATTACTAAACTATTGGAAAAGGTTATACTTTGCTTCGAATATGCTAATAATGCTATATTAGCAAATTATCTTTGCAATATCCTAACCAATGCTTCAAGGAATGCTTAAGCCAGTGGGGGGGGTCTCTATCCCTCGTGCACGTAATGGATCGAATTCTGGCGTGCGTATGCTATCAACTCGTTCCACCCTGGACTACGTCTACCATTTATGAGTTTTAAGCGATACATACTGTCTGCATGCAACTTCCTTTTTTAAAAAAAATCAATAATATAAGCGATGCCGCTAGAAAAACAGGTAGTGTGGAAAGAATACAAGATAGAAATTGCAGCTTTGAAAGAAAAAAAATGTAGATCACCATCTAGGTTTTCAAAATTCCTTAACAGATAAAAAGACCACTGTATACAGTCAGTAAATATAACTGTAAAATAGAAGATATTCGATATCTTTTCCGCATTCTACAAAAAAAAGATAAAATTGTAAGGGATATACTGGGTTTTTCCCTCTCTGTATAGCGGACAAAAACTAAAACGGAAGAACTCGTACAGTTAGCACTCCAGGTGGCTTATGATTTTAGACTTCAAAAGTTCCTTGTTATAGGAGGATTTCTAGGATGATCTAATATTTAGCTCATTTATGAACTGAACTGAATAATATAAAAATAATCATTTGATATCAATGTTGGTGGCTGGATTTTTTAGCAATTGCATCCACTTCAGAATATAAACCTAGAGTGTATCACTATCGTGGGTTGGGTGATGGTTGTCAGTTGTACAACAATCCAAATATATGAACAGTTATAAATAATATTTATTATGATTAGTAGTAGAATTATCATTATTGTTATTAATAATAATTAATAATATTGATATTACTAATGATATGGTAGGAAGTCAACTGAATAAATTCATATGGAATAAGAGAGAAATTAGTCAGAACATTAAATTAGTTGTATACAAGACAGTGTTCAAACCAGTTTTAACTTATGGATCTGAGAGCTGGGTTAGAAGTAAAATACTTGCCCAAAGACTGGAGACCACAGATATGAGAGTCCTGAGAAAGATTAGAGGAGTGAACAGATGGCATCAATGGCAATATCATATTAAAAACGAGGATATTAGGAAAGAACTTGACATTCAGCATCCAGGAATGCGTTAGCAGAGCTAATCTCGGGTGGTATGGTCACTTAAACAGAATGGGCGAAGAAAGATTAGCAAAACAAGTGTTCTCTGCCAAGTTGGAAGGAAAACGACCAGAGGAAGACCAAGATATAGGTGGATTGATACGGTACAAAGTGCCTTAGACGATAGAAATATGAGATCTAATAATGTTGGAGTCTTGACAAATAACAGACTGATTTGGAGGAAAATTGTAGATAGGAAGTTAGTAATGATGTAAATTTTTCATGTAGTTCTATCATATCCTGCACATCCCTTGAGGGTGCATGGTAAGAATTTGATGATTATGATATTGCTAATATTAAATTATTAGTAAGTAATGGTACTGATAACAAAATTGCATCTATGGTAGAATGAGGGTGGAATTTGTTTTGTTTTTTTTTCCATTTTTTAACTTGAAGTTTCTCTTTCCAGATAATATGCAAACGAACTCACACACACACACACATACGTATAATGTGATATTTAGATATTTTATGAGGCGAAATTGTAAAAATCAGATGTGGTTTGACTATGTGCCATATGTCTGTGTTAAATATAAACTCAATATATTTGTTTATTATTTACGCTCATCAGCCAAAACATTATTACCAAACCGTCTGTTTCCCCAACCAAACTTCACGGTTGCCTGAAAACAGACTAATAGTGGAGGTATCCTGGTATGGAGATTATTCTCATGGACATCACTGGGTCCTTTGTTTAGCCGTCTAAACCAAACACGCTTTGCCAAACAACACGTGTTTTAGGGATATCCAAGTGTTCTGTGTGCTCTCCTGGTTGCCTAAATTCTTCTGATTTGGATCCCATCGAACATTGATGGGATCACGAAGAACGCCACATACGTCGGTGTGCCTCGCTAGGTCGCTGACCTTCGGGATGTTATCCTATCTAGATAGTCCATAACTCAGGACAACTTCCGTGGTTGCAAGACTGGTGCAAGCGATTATCTCGGTTAGCGGTCCAACACCCAGTTGGATAGGCGGCCATCATATTTTGGCTCGTGTGTGCATCCTTGTATATTTATTTCAACACATCTATACAATTTATTTTCTGTTTCTGTTTATTTATGATAGATGCTAGTGGCCAAATATTTTACAATTTCGAGAAATATCTTTGTTGCCTTTGAACCCCCCCCCCCCTCAAGTATCTAATACAGTGGAAATCGCAATCCATATCCTATAAAGGAAAAGTCGGCAAAGTTATCCGAGACAAATGTAAACAACAAAGTGCTAAGAGCTATAATAAATTGTCTATCGCAATATATTATAACGGATGTATACAGATCACAACCGAATAAATAAATCACATGGATTATCTAAACTCTGGTTGCGCTGTTCCTGATTTTTGCAACGCGTCTTCCCCAATGTTATATTATTATTAAATAATTTGTCAACAGTCGTATAAGGGACAAATATTTATCGATCCAAAATGGAAAAAGAAAACTTTCTAGAAGGGGGGGTTGCACGTTCCTGTCCCCTTGCGTGTACCATCACCTATCAACTAATTACTGTGCGATTCCGTGTTCGCAATCCTGTTCTCCCCCTGCCCTACCTCCGATTTCGTGTTTGATACGAACTTCCAGGTCTTGCAGTAAAACAGGCTTTACAGGCGTGGTCATCGGTTACGGCACGCTACCTCCCTCCCCCCTTATTCCATACCTCTCTTGGAATCGTCTAGTGCAATAGAGATTGCAAATAACGGATTTTTATTAATTACAGACGTTGATTTCAAATGTTTTTTACGTTCGTCCAAAGCGCTCTCATTAGTATTTATTCCATACAGACGTATTAGCATATGAATACTGATTTGTCGCTTTTATGTTTTGATAAAAGTGCTAAGAGACAGCTGGGAACATACCTGAAGAATTATATTCAGCAATATATTTTCGGTATGTCTATGGAGATAGTTTTCATGGAGGTTTAGCACCTTTAATTCCTTTTTAAAATATTGTTTCAAATAATGTTTGCTTACCTACAAGATTCAGACGGGCACATCCCTGTGACTTAATTATCTTTGTGTAAATGATCGATCGCTGTGTCTACTGTGTACAATACTACGATGGTAACAAAGTTTGAAGGTCAATGTTCGCCGAGTGTCGTTGACATCGCTTATTGTTATATTCTTTTGACATTATCACTTGTGATTGGTGTCTAGTAATTAGAATTCCGTTTTTTTATCCTTTTTTTTTGTTTCATTATTCTGATAAGTTCGATGTTGTTTGAATAGTATAGATGATGTCAAGAGCGTCAATTATTTAAATATAAATCTATCGTGAAGTTGTAAACAATATTTTTTACTATATTCGGAAGTTGGCGGGGGAGTCCACTGGAAGGTTCTGCGTCACGATAAACATTTTTTTTTTTAAAATGAGTCAACCTTTTTAAACAACTTCTACATCGTTTGCTAGGCACCTGACAGTATTGGTTGTAAACATTGTGTAATAGCAAGTCTGCCATTACACAATTTTTTCTGTAACAGCAGGCTGTTATTAATCTACGGACAAATATAATTAGCCAAACAGCTAATTGATACCAAAGGGACTTTTATTAATTAACTACATCGTTATTGTGTCAATTAAGATAATAAATGGATTCAATCTAATTTAAATACATGGCAGTAAAAATAACTAATGTAAGATGTATTACACAGTCATCATTTTAATGATAATAATAATTATAATGACAAATAATTTTTATTAAATAAAAACGGCTAGTCATTATTGAAGATATGTATAAAGCAAACGAAAATTTGCATCTATTTGAAATACCTCTACAATTTGTTCCGGATTATCACCCAGGCAAAAAACAGGAAAGGAGTACTGTGTCTATGACCTATGAAATAGACTCTACGTTGATGACCTGTTTGGAGTTTAATCTAGGATGGAGAAATATTTATGAAGGTTATCCGAATGGAGATCAGTTAGCCAGTCTCATGCGCAAATGGGGAAGATTTTTTCCCTTTGCAAAATAGACATATTATATATCCTACACGGTTGATGATAATGTAGTGTAATATGTAATACAATACGGCATAACGTACTATAATATTAGTATGAATTATCTGTTAAATAACTTTTGAGTTCTTGAAAATGCGAATGATTTTATTTCAGGTGTTAGCTTAATTTAGTCCTGCATCGTGGGTAGTTACCGCGGCTCAAAAAAAAAAAAAAACGGAAATCGTCTTCTCCATGAAACTTAAAAAAAAAAGAATCAAACAACAGATTACACAACTGAATGAAGAAAAGAAATTTTATATATATACAATACATTAGCCGATACAGGACAAAACCATAAGTGTCATTTATTATTATTAGAGCCATTATTATTATTTGTCACCTCCAAGGTGGTCGAAAGACTCATCGAGGCAGGGCATCTACTCTACACCTCTGCTTCCACCACTCACAATCCACCGCAACTACACCAACGCCATCTACCACCGACCGCCACCACTAGTATTTCCACAGACGGCGGGATTCGAACCCGCAGCCTCTTGACTGGAGAGCGGACACGCTAACCACTCGGCCATATAAAGGTTATAACGGTCATAAGAGCCTTTGAACTGAAGATGAGTTGCTTCATTTGTTTTCAGAGATAAAAACTCTACCAGCTCCATCTTCATTTGAAAATTTTAAAACATACACAATTAACAAACATGATACACTGATCTCTTCAATTATTTACTTCTGACGTGATCTGTGTTGGCAGCTGTGTATGTGACAGATTTTACGTTTGTATTGGAAAACGGGAAAGTGTAATTGGAACCAATTTTCTGAAACACTTGCAATTCAGAATAATCACGTTAATAATACCATAAAACTGGTATTTCTATGAGACCCATAAGTTGAGGGCCTAAGCTCACTTGCGTACCTGTTGTCCGAAAAACATCTTACAAGTTTATTGAAGAAGAAGAACTTCATACACTCGGATTCTCTCATGAAGAACTCATAACATTTTGGTCAGAAAATATATAATGTCGCTATCACGTCGTCGTCGGACACCCTTGCACCTCTGAATGTAGCTTCTCTCTGCACATATCTTCCAGTGGATGAAATGCTGAGTCTCATTATGGATCTCTTCTCACTAGATGTTAAATTACTTCAAGCACTGCCTTCATTTTCATTTCTTCAAATGGAACTGTTGCCTCTTTAATCGATTTTTCGACATCGCCATGGGAAGTTCATTATCTTCTTCCTCTATATGTGCTATCCGTAAGCATGATATTTTTGATTGAAAGTAGCTTTTAATTCTTTACCCTCATTCTACTCAAAATTTCATTTAAGCTTGATTGAAGAACGAAGGTAAGTTGTAAAATGGAACTCCAATTCCTACTCAACCAATTTGTCCTTAATGGAAAAACAAGACTACGTCCAACGCTATTTTCTAAACCTCCTTCATAACCAAATTCTGACATTCGTTATAGAGACTCCAATTCACATCTTTACATCGGCAATCCGTCCACTATGTAATTGCCAACATCCTTAAATAACATCGTAGTAGCTTTTAAAGCTATTCTTACCATGTGTTCCAAAGAACAGCCCCTTCTACAATTATCCAGGATTCTACTTGCGAATAATTGAATAATGATATTTATCTCAACTAAACCGAAGAACTTATCCTTGAGTTTAAGAGAATGGGAATACATATAATATAATCATTCATTTCTCTGTCATTAACATAAAAAGTCTAATATCCTCGTTTCCATCGCACATAACTAGACCATGATATGAGTTTTTTATTTATAATGAGTCATCCGGCTTCAGACAGAGGTCATAGTATTTTATTTTATGTTAAAAAATTTGCCTCTTGCATTTAAAGCTGTTTTTAATATTCTACTCTACCTCACAGTATCCATAGAAAAAACCGTTTGCTTTTTTATCTGTAGAGATTGATGACTTTTGTATTTCCACAGATATTCGTAGAACATACTAGTTTTTGATTTTTGATAAGTTAGTCCTTATAAGGACTGGCTTAAAGGGGCGAAGCAAGAATGCTTTTCATCTTCCCCGTTATCTGTAGAGGACCGTGTAGGGATAAGGTGTTATGTGCTATTAAAGCTCTGATCATGGCAGGAGAGTAACAGCAATAGCCGAGCTTCAGTTAGAACTTCATTGGCTACAGCATTGCCATGCATTATCCTCCAAGGATAATGGATTGAATGAATCAATCCTCCTTGATAAGTTAACGTTTTCCTCTTTTTAGAAAGTTATACCCTATAATATAAATTTTATGGTGTATTAACTCAAATATGAAGACTGTTGATAATTAAGAATTTTATAATATAGAATTTTAGAATTCTTTGTAATATAATTTATTTTCAATGTATTTGTTTATAATAATCGCTGCATTAATTTTTTTTTAAATATCGAGACATGAAAACTTTATACCACACATGTGTATTTCATTATAATTAGCGATTATTATAAGTCGCTTTCAGAAAACGTTTGAACCGATTTATCGGAGTTCAATTTTCACTGTGTTTCAAAAATAGCTTCTAAGAACTTTTTTGTCTTATTTCCCTTGTTAGAACTTCAATTTTTCAAAAGCTGGCTTCTTAAGTTCTTAAAAGAACTGGGCGATGGACTGAGTCCTTGACTCTTTATCCCGTCATCTGAATGAAGAAAATCTGTGTGGATGGAGTGTTATTGAGCTAAAAAGCTCTAGTCATGGCTGGGTAACGGCAATAGCCGAGCCTCAGTTAAAACTTCATTGGCTATCTCAGAATATCAGAGTCAGCTGGCTTCTTCTTAAAGTTCTTAAAAGAACTGGGCGATGGACTGAGTCCTTGACTCTTTATCCCGTCATCTGAATGAAGAAAATCTGTGTGGATGGGGTGTTATTGAGCTAAAAAGCTCTAGTCATGGCTGGGTAACGGCAATAGCCGAGCCTCAGTTATTGGCTAAACTTCATTGGCTAAAGCATTGCCATTGTTACCCTGGAAGTCCTAAAAAGGACTTTTTTTTCACATCTCTCAGCTGGCTTCTTTTTCATTTTATTAGATTTTAAAAGATTGCATTCTATAAAATTTATGGTGTAATTACTCAAATATGAAAATTGTTAATAATTTTCGGATTTTGATTAATATAAAAAATTATCTTCAATATATTTATTTATTTCATTGCCTATGTTAATTTGTGTTTTAGTCGAATTTGTTCTTATTATAAGACGTTTTTGGAAAACGTTTAAATTTACTTATCTCAGTTAAATTCTCATTTTCTTTCGCAACTAGCTTTTCAGAATAAATTTTTCTCATTTTGTTTTTGTTTGCATCAGGACGTAGTTAGTTTAGATGAATTATTTTTCCACTCCTCGAAATAAATTAACCGTATCGAATTCCAACCCCTACCATATATACTGATTAAGGCTCAGTATATACTAAGCCTTAATCAATAAACAAATATTAGAACACATTAAACCTGAAATATGTTACTGCTGAGAACGCCAATCAACTCTTCGTGAGTCGGGATCAGGGGACTCCGAAGCAACATCCCTTTAATGACACCCTTTCTATCACATAGGTGATTAATCATTTCTCTGACACTTTAGTTCCATTGGCGATAGATATTTTGTACGAAGTCTCATATTCCATGGAATTATCGGAACGAAAAAGTTTATTAACCATTGTAAAATGCAAATTTATGTGTGATATATTAAAAATACATTGTAAAATGCAAATGTGTGATAAATACATTGTAAAATGCAAATATTCCATGGAATTATGGGAACGAAAAAGTTTATTAACCATAAAATGCAAATCTATATGTGATATATTAAAAATATATTATATTAAAAGTTATATTAAAGTTTACTCAATGGAATTATGGGAATAAAAATAGTTATTTAATAATTCTAAAATGTAAATCTATATATGGTGTATTAAAGAAATGTTTAAATTTTTGAATTAAATTAAAGAAAAGCCAAAAGAAATATATATTTAATTATAATGAATATAAATAATTTAAAATTATATAATAAAAATAAAAAATATTTTAATACGAAATATAAATAAGTTGGCTTAATTATTTGAAAAAATATTGACTACATAATGTTAACAAATTGTAAATAATGTATTCTGAATTCATTTAAACACAAATATATGCCTGTTTCACTGTCTAATATTAAAAATTTCTGCTATCAGTGACTGAAAAATGCAGTTTTGTTTTTAAAAAACGAATGCCAACCTTCGGGTAAATATTGATAACATTACCCTAGTAAGGCTATCCATATTTTAGGAAAAGATAAGGTAAAAAAATAACTTCAAGCTTTTCCATAACCAATTCATCCTTAATGGTTATCCAATTATGTCTGCGCGGGTAACCTAGTGGCTTTGCGCTTCGCAACCATATGCCTGGGGAAGGAGTGTCCTAGGTTCGATTCCTGTCAGCGACGAGAGGAGCTGAAGGATCTTCTTCACGCATAGCAAGTTAGCCGGTCTTGGGCGTGGACAGCAGGGTCCCCCCCCCCGGTTTATCTGGGGTTTTTCATCCCACAAACAGGCAAATCTTCCCCGTGAACACACACGGATACAGTCAGGAATACCTAAGACGACCCCTCCAGCCATAATTGTCAGCTATGCTGGTCCCAATAATAGGGGGGGAGGGAGTGAGGTGGTGTCGTACCTCCCCGTAAAAGGGGCTCACGGCCGTTGATTCACCATACGAAATAAATAAAATAGATAAAATCCAATTATTATTTATTATTATCGAATGATAGATAATAATAATAATACGTAGCACTTAAAATCTTTTAAAACTCAGGACTTGTCCAAATTAGCTTTCGTAACCATACAGTAATTTTCGGATATGCTGGTTAATTTTGTGCCTAAATATATATTTTGGTGCGTAAGCGTAATGGATAGGCGTGTTTTTCAGGTCACTTTGAAAACCTTCGTATGAGCCTGCTAACTCCTCTTCAATTGAAAAGCTCAGATAACGGTTCTTTACATCCAGGATGGATTCAAAACCCAGGTCTTTCCCAAATACACCGTCCAAATCGAATGAGCTACGAAGCTCTTTGTCTGTTAATCGCCTTTTTCATTATTTATGAGAGAACCGAGTTAAGCGAAACTAAACAGTCTGATGGCTCGCTATTCTCTCCCTTTTTAATGATTATAGACATGCTTCCACTAAGTATGAAAGGACAAAGACGGCCTAGAATGGTGTAAATTACGAAGTATCATTGGTAAGATATCGTTCACACCATAGCACTCTTTGGTATCCATGCTGTTTAGCTTCGGATATCTGTCTGGCAGAAAGACAGCACAGACATGCAATGAGCTTCTTGCTATCTATGCAGGAATTGTAGTGTAGACGAACGATGCCAAGGGATCAACTATATCATTGGATGATGTTACAATCCGTACCATCCGGTTGTGATAACGCAGACCGTAACCTCTTGGGAGGTTATGGTCTGAGTTATCACATGTGTGTGTGTGTGTGTGTGTGTGTGTGTGTGTGTGTGTGTGTGTGTGTGTGTGTGTGTTTTCTGTTTATGTGATTCTTATTGAATCCATCCATGTTTTTGTTATTGTTGTTTGTGTGTGAGTTCCCCCCACCGGTCTATAGTGTTTTTACTTTACTGATGACCCCCTTTAATGGTTAGTGTTAGAAAATAATTAAATATAGAAGAGAAATATGCACTATGGGATGAGAAGCTCTAGAATATATCTGGCCTCTTCTTCTTCCTAAAGTCTTCTGATGCATAACCATCAAGTCTCATCACGCTTCGGTACTTATAAACAGGATCGACCTTTAACTTAACAAAACAAATGCATGTCATAGACAACAACAATTCAGATGTCATAATAAACGCGTGTGTGTAACGATTTCTTCAATGATATTAATAATATTCTACTTGATCTTTGAGAACAACTCATTCTCATGATAATTGAAACATCATTAGAAATTACACACAGTGTAATGAGTTGATCAGTAATAGTACCAAACAACGTGGATTGGAAACAAGGGATAAGTGAGGCGTTAAATGATGATAAAAGAAAACTCTCTTGAGACAGCTGTGTAGTCTTGCAAGAAATAAGCAGAGGGAATTATGGTGTTGCGTTCTGACTTCATTTCAACAACTGCATCGTATTCAACTGAGATGTTTAGGTAGGGCCTGTAAACTCGGAAAACAAATACAACCTACTTAGCTTTAGTTCAGTATGCTTAACTTAATTATGTTTAGTTATAAATATAGTATGTTATATGTTGTGAAATATGTTATATTTCAATTATAAATACTTATAAGTGGGACGTAATCAATAACTATAGATGCATTGATTCATGTCGAAGTTTCTGTAACCAAATTCTACGTAAAACTGGAATGAAAATGATTTACTAACTAAAATAATTCTTTCTATCTAGTTGTCCTCTAAGTCAAAACAGCATTATCAAAGGTGCTTTAAAAAGATGGTACACTCAACAAACATTTCAACAATTGCTGAATCTCAGAGAGACAAGTCAGTAAATCTACGAATGCAAATCCGAAGCACAGATCTTATCCTTATAAGGACTGACTTAAAGGGGCGAAGCAAGAATGCTTTTCATCTACCCCGTTATCTGTAGAGGACAGTGTAGGGATAAGGTGTTATTGAGCTATTAATGCTCTGATCATGGCAAGAGAGTAACAGCAATGTCCTAGCCTCAGTTAGAACTTCATTGGCTACAGCATTGCCATCCATTACCCTCCAAGAGTATTAATCATCGCATCTCTCCATCGGAAGCACAGATATTTCTAATACTCTGTTAACTGTTAACTTCTGTGGTTGGATGGACCTCAATCCCTTGGATTATAATCCCTTCATCGCTAAGAAATAGACTTGCTTTAGAGATTAGCGAGCACTTGGCTCATCCTATTAAGGGCAGTGCGAGAGCGCCTGAACCAAATAGCTGAACAGCTTTCGGGCTCCTATGCTTCCACCCGTCGTTTTCGTCATGAATAGAACACTCTTGGGTGAGTTGATCGGGATGAATAACTGCTTGGGCGAAATAAGTAGTGGTAATATTACGAAGCAACGCGGAAGTATCTGGGATATCAACATCGAGATGAAGGAGAGCATGCCATTTGTTGATTATGGAGAAAATGACTTGGGTATTATTGAAGAATTTGTTGGTATCGGCATGGCTGGGGTTTGTTTTGCTAAAGGCCATTTCCCCTAGTGTGGCAGGAAGGATCGCTGCAGGGTTTTGGTTGCAGGGTGCTGGGGCTCCGGGTATGTTACGCGAAGAGACCGTAGAAGCGCAATTTTTGTGGGCTGTAATTTCCCTCGCTTTGAAATCTGGCGCGGGTTTCATGGCTCGCTTCTGAGTCGGCGGGGCTAACGCCTCTCTAGTCTTCTGTAGGTTAGATGGGTGAAGTGAGCAACCCTTATAATTGGCTGGATGTGTGCCGCCACAATTCGCGCACTTAGCAGGTGTCGTCCTTGGTTTGATGCAAGTGTGTGAAGGATGATTGTCGCCGCACTTAACACATTTGTAGTCTGCTCTACATAACTTTTATGCGTGCCCATACTTTTGGCAGCGATGGCATTGACCGACAGATGCCTTTCGCCTGAGAGGTTCGGTCTTGATGATTAAGTTGCAGACGGTTTTAAGGTCGTAAATTTCTCTCTGGTCTTTATTGATCTCTACTAAGACCAGAGGCATGGAACGCTTGTCTGCTCGAAGCATGCACGAGATCTTAATTGGATCTAGACCCTGTGATCTGAGGTCAGTAGCTATTTTGTCGGGTGTAATGTTTTCTGCCAGTCCTCTGATGACAACTTTTAGGTTTTTATCACTCTTAAGTTGGAATGTGTGGTATGGAACTTTCAGTTCGTCCATAAGTCTGGTGAGCTGGCGATAGTCCATCGCTCCTTCTGGTTGGATCCGGATTCCTTCATCCATACTCTTAGGAAATAAATTTGATGTTTGTGTTCTTCATCGTCTCCGCGATTGAAGACCAGTTTTCTTTCGTTCTTAGAATTACTGGAGGAATCCTCTCTTTGGGCTGTGTCCCTGAGACCGTCGTTATATTTTCAACAGGTTGTGCTGTTGTGTCCATTAGAGCTGTTCTTTCCAAGACTTGGGGTATTATTACAGGTTCTGCAGCGGCGGACCTTTTCTTCCACTTCTTCCTGCTGACTACCTGATAGTCACTGGAGTTTGTATTGGAGATATCTTCCGCTGATGTTGCTGGCACTGTCTTGTGAAGGATATGGAGGAATTTCAGAGGGATGGGGAGCCCCTGTCTCCACTTCAAGGATCTGGTGTGTTCCGATTTTATCTGGCCATTTTTTATGTAGTAGGTTGCCTAAATTCCTGAATAGAGTCAAAAGTTCCTTAAAATTGAGATCGTCGAAAAACCGGTCCATGGCTAGGCTTACGAAAACGAAACTAATAAAAGTCTTACCTACTCTGCTGATCAAGCATGAAGTCTTATCTCATCTGTAACACCCACCTGAAACTCAGAATCAAAACTCCTACTCGTAATCTAGATCACTCATCTCACTCATCAGCCAACAACACAATCAATCTGACTCCTTTCAGAATTCATGACACTAACTATGAATCCATCCTTCTAATAATTCTAATAATAATAATACTTTATTTCTAATACTCGAGAAGAGAATTTCAAAAAGAAACACACGTGGCCTTTATTGATTATGATAAAGCCTTTGACAAAATTAGTAGACAAAAATTATTTAAAATATTAATCGATTTAAACATACCAAACCAACTTTTACAATCTATTCAAGAAATATATAGAGGAGATAAAATAGCAGTTAAATTAGAACACACCTCAGAATGGAAAGATATATCAAGAGGAGTACGAGAAGGATGTACCCTCTCACCTCTGCTTTTCAATATATATATAAATGAAATATTAACAATCTGGAAGCAGCATAACCCATTTGGTATACAAATGACCCCGCAAATGAAGATAGATACACTACTATTTGCAGATGATCAAATAGTATTAGCTACATCAGAAGATGACTTACAAAGATCATTAAAATCATTAAATGATATCTCAAAGCAATATAATATGACAATATCCAAAGAAAAAACAAAAATAATGGCATTCAAAGGAGAAAACCCAATAAGAAGTAAAATAGTGATAGATAATAAAATACTAGAACAAGTAAACACTTTCAGATACTTGGGATGTGATCTATCATACGAAGAAGAAAAAGACATAGACACTAAAATATCAAACTTTGTCAAAGTAAATGGCATAATAAATAATATATTTAAGCCATCCCTGGTACAAAAACACACCAGAATCAGACTATATAATGTCTTGTCAAAACCAACTCTACTATACGGAAGCGAAACATGGACCATGAAAAGGAAAGATGAAAAACGAATTCAAACAGCAGAAATGAAGTTCCTCAAAATAATAGCTGGATATACCAAGTGGGACCACAAAACAAATGAAGAAATCTTACAATCCGTGAAAATAAAACCAATTAATTACTACATAAGACAGTATAAACCAAAATGGCTATAACATTTAAATCGAATGGACAACAGCAGACTACCAAAAATATTATACAGATACAAAATAAGTGGAAAAAGAAGATTCGGAAGACCAAGAAAGAGATGGCATGAGACCGAAACAGGCCACATGGCCTAATTTGTAATATTTTCCTATCAGAATATATATTTATATTATTAACAAAATCCTAGCAGAAACACGATATAAATGTACTATTGGTTTACAAACAAATCTTTCGTGGGTCATATAAACATAAACATTAAATTTTGGGAGATTAAAAATATGATATGAGACGAGCGATCCATTTTTGCGCCAAAATAAATGCTCAAGAAGTTCTTAAGTTCTTAAAAGAACTGGGCGATGGACTGAGTCCTTGACTCTTTATCCCGTCATCTGAATGAAGAAAATCTGTGTGGATGGGGTGTTATTGAGCTAAAAAGCTCGAGTCATGGCTGGGTAACGGCAATAGCCGAGCCTCAGTTATAAAACTTCATTGCATTGCCATTTGTTACCCTGGAAGTCCTAAAAAGGACTTTTTTCATCATCAAATCAAAGCTTAGTGAATCATGCTCAAGAAGATTTCTAATACTCTTTATTTAATTTTATCTATAGAAACTTATTTTAGGTGTATTAATTTAACTTCGGATTTAAAATTAAATTTAAAAAATAAATAAAATTAAAATCTTTGTTTTATTTTTTAGATTATTTGTTCTAAAATTTTATAGAATAACTTTAATAGTTTTAAAAAACCAGCTTTATAACAAATTTCTTCTTATACGTTCAGATTTGAAGTTAGTCTATATAGAATATATAATACAGCAGTTCAAGATAAGCTTCCATATTATTCGTTGATGACTAATATATACAGAAGCGTATATAATAACAAGGGCTGGAAAATCATTTGGCTTCAAATCACATATCCTTCTACTTTTATACATAATTTCCGCCATTTTTGCATATATCCCCTTGTCTGTATTTTTATTATTTTATTTCTATTTTTTTTTTAATTATTTTTGTATCATGCGGCCTGTCAATCATATCAGTATTCGACAAGAATGGAGTTTAATTTTGTGAAACAGTGTATAATAGACATAGAGATTGAAAGAAAGACGGAATAGCTTTGAAAATTTTAGAATAAAGAGTGTATCGCCAAGTTTAAAAAATGTACGCATGACTCATCTGAAAGTTTAAAAGATAAGTCCAAAAAACCTAGTTCAAAAAAGCATTAGCAGTAAAAAGAATGCAAGTTTTGAAGATTAAAACACATTTGATTTCTGCCTACGATTTCACTTAGAAATACAAACAATTTTTTTTTGCTTATAAAACTAATATTTTAAATACATCTCGAAGAATGTGGGAATATATCATGTGAACAATGAATTAAACTTAACAAATGTTAAGATCAAAAAAATGAATTTGCTTTTGAAGAACTAAAAAAAGCAGGATAAATAACCTTTCTATGATGTTATCCTGCTTTTGTTTTTTTAGTTAATTTAGATAATTATGCATCGATGGACAATCTTGTTCATAGATGTTGAATTATCGAACAAATATTCAATACTTTCCCACAAACAGTTTTTATCAATAATAAGTTACTAATGAAATTATGTACATCTAGATTCTCTATGTGTGTTTATAGAAAAATTCTTTGAATAAATTTACGTACTCATAAATAAATAAAAAAAAAAAACCGGATTATTGAGCTATAAGTTCTGATCATGGAAGGAGAGTAACAGCAATAGCTGAGCCTCAGTTAAAACTTCATTTGCTACAACATTGCCATCCATTACCCTCCCTGGGTACCCATTTTAGTCGCCTCGTACGCCATGCATGGGCTAAAGTGGTACTATTCTTTTCCCGGCCACCACACGGGGAAACAAAGCCCAATTCGCAGAACGCAGAATTTGACTTGTTTGATGGGTGAAGCACTAATGCTTTTCATATTCCCCTTTGTCTGTGAGGGAGGTTCCTTTGAATGGAGTGTTATTGAGCTATAGGCTCGCACTGTGAGGGCGTTGAGATTAACTGCATTCAGGTGAGCATAAGATTGATTTGAGTCTTTTATATTTGTAGTGTTCCGCTTCAATGTAGTCCGGAGCTTGTTTCATCAGCGGGTTTGGATGGTTACTTGCCTTGATGATGAACGTTTCTGCTAGATCGTGGAGAAGGGAGGAAATATAAGGAATATTGACTTCTCTGTGAATCTGGGAGTTTCTTATGAACCATGGGGCATCCAGAATCATCCTCAGGCATTTGTTCTGTATCCTCTGCAGTTTTAGAATATTTGTATTCGAGGTATGACTCCAATTAGGAAATGCGTAAGCGATGACCGGGCATATTACCATCTTATATATATAAGTAGTTTGTTACGAACATCCAGTTTTCTACTTCTGCTGATCATGGGGTAGAGTTGCGCGATCGCTTTAGATGTCTTCGAGTCAATGTGTTTTATGTGATTCTTGAATTTAAGTTTTTTGTCAAGAATCACGCCTACGTATTTAACTTCGGTCTGCCATGTAATCTTGACTCCTAATAGGTGTTTGTCCTTCTTGCTCTGGACCTTCTTTTTGGAAAACATTACAGCTGTCCTTTGTTGGAAGTTTACTTGAATGCCCCAGTCCATCAGCCACTTTTCTAGTATATGAATATGCTTTGAAGCCTGCTGATTGCCAGTCGGGGCTGAGTGATCTTGCTAGTAGAGCGGTGTCATCTGCATATAATGCAGTGATGGTTGTACTAGGGTTTTGGGGAATATCAGGTAGCTAAATTGAAAATAACCTGGGGGGGGGGGGCAACAAAAAGCCCCGAGGCACACCAGCCAGGATTTTGAGTCTAGCTGATGCGATTTCATTTATTTTGAATTGCATAAATCTGTCTTTGAGGTATGCATCTATTATTTTTGTTAACTTAATTGATAGGTTGAATTCTATAAGTTTATAATCAGACCCTGATGCCACGCCTTGTCAAAAGCCTTTGTATGGAATTGCAGTCTTTTGTGATTTGCTCAACCAGTCTATGTGTCGGTTGTACAGTATTATGGTCTTTACGAAATGCAAATTGCTCGTTTGGAATGATTCCTAATTTGTCCGCTTCAGATGAAGCCTTGTGAGAATAACTTTTTCAGCGACTTTACCAAGACATGGTAGAAGGCTGATAAGTCTGTAGCTTTCTGGGAGTTGGGGTTCTTTCCAATCTTTTAATAGGGATGATGTCGGCAGTCTTCCGGGTTATGAGAAAGTGCTGAAAGCTGAGAGTAGCGTTAATTATGTTGACTAAATGAATTATAGCTTTTCTGGGTAATAATTTGATTATTCTGTTGGAGATGCCATCTGGACCTGGAGCCTTTTTGTTATTCAGATGGGCTGTAATATTTGATATTTCTGCTGGAGAAGTAGGTGTAATTGGTTCCGAATTATCCTTTTGTTGTCTTAAGACTTGCCTGACACGGCGGTGAATTTTGTAGATAAGGTTGATGTTTAAATTTTCATGAGAGGGGTTACATTGTGTTTCCAAGTTGTCTATTAGAGCTTCCGCTTTTTCTTTGTCAGTGTGGGCTGCTCCCCTTCTTGGTCTTTACTGGGGGTATAAGTTACCTTTTAGAGATATCAAGAGTTCTCTAAAGCGAAGAGATCTCAAGAATTTCCAGATGGAGTTCTCCTCTGGATTTAGATTAGTCAATTTGGTTTCGAGGTTTCGGTGCTTTTGAAGAGCTTCACGGACTTGCCGATTTAATCTGCTCAGTATTGTTTTATCTTCTGGGGCTCTTGTGTTGTGGTATCTTTTTTCTAGCTTTGTGTTTTTGCTCTTATTAGGTCCATGATTTCCTCGGGGATTCGACTAATTGGGTGAAAGACTGTAGTTTGGGTAACTGAATTTATTGCTTTTTTGATTTGACTGGTTAGGTTGTTTACAGCAAAGTCTATCTCCTCTTTATTGTGAATAACAGGGGCTAGGCCGATGTGCTTTGGGAGATTTCTAGAGAGTTTGTCCCAAGGTATAAATGAGCGCAGAGGAGTGAGTTGCTAGAGGGCACCGAGCTTAAGCAGGATGGGGGTTGTGATCTGAAGACAGTTCATTTTGTGTTTCCAGCTGATACTGATATCTAATGTTTCTGAGGATGACTATGTCAAGTACACCTAAGCTTCCAACTGGGTTGTGATGAGTGGGCTCTGTAGGTCCGGCTATGACTATTGAGTTTTGGATTGAGTACTTGTTTAGTGTACGACATTTATTGTTGATTGTGAAGCTGAAACAAGCTGTTTGTTTGGCATTGAAATCTCCAGCCATAATAATGGAGTCAGTAGAGCCGAGAATGGAATCCAAATCAGATGCTAACAGTGGGATGCTGGGTGGGTTGTATGCGGCGAAGATTTTGATGCTGCTGGAATTGTTAGTATGAACTTCAATACCTGTTATCTCAAGGTTCTTGGCTTGTGGGTTGGTCAGAACGTTGTAACTTAAATAATTTTTGATGTATACGGCTGTGCCTCCTCCACCGGCGGTAAGTCTCTCGGTTTTATGCATCACGAAGCCCCGTAATTTAGGACTATTAGCTGGCCTAAGATGTGTTTCGTTAACTAAGACTATAATCAGGATTGTATCTGTGAGTGAACTCTTGCAGTTCAAGGATTTTGTTTAACTGACCATTAGCATTCCATGCTGTTATCATGAGTGAGTTTGGTTTCAATTTTTTATACATTGTATAGAGCTGTCAGTATGGATTGGGTTCTAGATAGAATCTCTTTCTGGAAGATGGTGAGGAGTTTGCTTTGCTGAATTCCTGCAGCATGGTGGCAAGAGAAGCAGTTAGAACTGATGTTAAGTTGGAGCTTATTTGCTCTTAAGATGAAGGAATATGATTTCGTGCCGACTCTGCGTATGTTTTGGTCATGAATGAAGGTCGCGTGCCTTCATGTGCTACTGAAGGTGAGGTATTTCGAACAGGAAGGCAACCTGCTTGGTTGCTTATGGTGTCATTACGTGTGTGTGTGTGGAGGGGGAGGCATGGTTCACTCATGCTGACCTTTTCCACCACCGATTTTTTTGGGTGGAAAACGCACCCATCGTAATTTGCGGGGTGAGGTCCTCTACAATTAGCACAATAGGAAGGTGTAATTCTTGACTTGGTGCAGGTATGCCTTAGAGACTCGGTTGTAATTTTTAGCCTTCATATATCTCTCACTTCGTATATCGTATTCTGGGTGTTGCTGATTTCTACTAGTACTAAAGGCATTGGCCTTTTGTAAGATTTCAGCATTCTGCTAACTTTGATTGGGCTGAGTCCTTGACTGATGAGGTACGTAGTGACCTCATTTGTTGTAATGCCCTCGGCAACCCCTCTGAGGACCACTCTAAGATTTTTCTCGAGTGCTAGTTCGAAGGTGTGGAAGGGCAATTTGGAACTGTCCAACATTTTTTGTCATTTTGAGATAATCTGAGACAATAGCGGGATAAATCTTAACTCCCTCATTTATGTTTCTGGCGCCCTGGAGAAGTTGATGTTTTGTTCACCAAGGGTCATTGAAGCTGATGTCCACTTTTCTTTGTTTCGGAGGATCACTGGTGTGATCTTTTCCTTTCGGTCTTCTGAAACTTGTGGTGGTGTTAAATCTTCTTCCATAAGATCTTCAGATGTCCTCCGTCTTTTGGTTGCCTGTGCACCCTGGGAGTCAATCTGTCGAGGGTTCTTGGACGATGGGATCGTTGTGAATTCGCCCTCTGTATCCTCATCCTCTCCTTCTTGATCATTGATCTAGGTGTATATGTATAAATCACGGGAATTCTGTATCAAACCTTTTTAATATCTTCTTGAACAGGTCAAGCAACTGATCTTTGCTAAAGGCTTGAACAGTATCGTCTGAGATGTCCATACTGGGATAAAGAGCGCCTTGTAGATATACCTCTTGTTCATTTATGCTGTTTAGGCAATCCTGTAGGCCTAAAGCTTACTATCAGATCCTGTAGATTCACGCGAAAGTCTACTAGCTAAGCGGGTGGTACCTACACGGCCATCAGACCTCTTGCATGTTTCATTCAGAGGGTGGGTGAAAATGGATCTTCTTAATAAACACCAGTAAAGAAATAGAACATTATTTTATTTTATTCAAAACAAGTTTATTCGAAGCGAGTCTGTATTGATGAGGACGATAATAACATTTAAATTAAATTAAAATCAGTACGTTTGATCAAATTTAATTACAGTTATTTCGTGCAAGTAATTAAAATAAAACGTAGTTACAGTTATAGATACTTATTTGTTTTTATTTTTTCATTATTATAATTAATGCAACTGTACGTTTAATGTAAAATAAAATTAAAATACTGTATAATTGTTTAAATATGTGTTACCATTTTGGTTTAATCATTTTACAACACTGAATCAAAATAGCAAAACAGTAAGAGATTTATTGTAATAAGAAATTCTCCAAATATATAATAATTAAAAACTAAAAAAAACAAATAAGTATCTATAACTGTAACTACGTTTTATTTAAGTATTTGCAAAAAATATTGAAATTTCATCAGACACCAAATATTCGAATAAATATTAATTGTTAAATAAATATAAATAAAGAATTTAAATCAATTCAATTTTATTCAAACATTGAAGTTAAAGTGTTCTGTTCCTATTGGTTTACATTCTACTGATCATGCGCGTAATAATCATTAACTCTTGTACATTTCTGTGAAAAAAAAGGGCCAGTTTATCGCAGAGAAAAAAAAATTTATGATGTATATTTGGACTGATACGAAATGCAAATAATCTCACGGAATGTATCTGATCTTTAAAATTTTGATTATTTTTATCGTTTCAACTGTGCTTACTAAATTAAAGACAAAATCCTACCTGAAGATCTTGTAGTTTTTTTTTTTAATTATCACAAAATCAAGGCAAAGGTGACCTAAATGCTATCACTCTAAAAAACTTCATAAAAATAGCAATAAATATTTTTTGCATCCTGAGTCCAAAAAAAATTGTAGTTTTACGATGAACCCTATTACTAGACCTCCATTTAGATTGCTGGAAACGAGGATTGGCTAAACATTTGGGATTTATCCGATCAAACTGTATCCATAAATGCCACATATAAACTTCCTTACATATGGCATTTATTCTTCAGAAGTCAATAATCAACCATGCTCTAGAGTAAAAAAACAAACAAACTGCAGACGTTATGTAGCTCTTGAGGGACAAAGCTACAGTATGGTGGAAGTCTCCTGCACGAGATAATTGGGAAGAGATCTCCACACAGATTATAAGAAATACAGAGAACCTACTGGGGATCAAGACACAATGGCGAACCCTGCTGCTAGACATCCATGTGGATGATAAAAACGAAGAGGTGCTGGACATGTGGAGCTTAGTCGATTAACCTGTATCCCATATTGACTGAAAGCACATATAAATATGATAATCAGCTATAATCAGATATCATGCATGCTGGGCCTCGCCTGGTTGTACGTTCCTACTGTTTTCACAAAAAAAGTGACTAGTGAAGAATTAACCATTGAGAAAACCTAATCTTAATAGGAATTATAAACCTTTATGCAGATGTATGTAAACCAGTGGCGGTTCGTGCATAAGCATTACGACACTGCAGCATTCCCAAGGAAAAAATGAAAAAATTAAATTTTGTTTGTGTTTATAAATAATAACAACGCTTACAACATTATATAAATGCAATAGAACATGTTAAAGGTTACAGCTTATGTTTCGACAGTGATTGAATAGTTAATAATGGAATTGTTCGAGTAACGCTTTAGATTACGACACAAATGCACTGCGATCTAACGCAGTGTCGAAATTATCACGTTCGGTCAATTGCAGCTAGACTCGTCGATATTCATTTACGCTTGTCATTGCACGTTACAAGGTCACTCCGACACTGCTTGGTTGGGCAGTGTATCGTATGCTTGCGCGCGTTATTTCTGTGAGATACGAAACGTTTATTATTGGTGTTTGTTCGTGGTGAGGGTGAAATATTTTTAATAAAGCAATTTTTTAATGTAAATTTATTTATTAATAAATTGGTTACTAATTAGGAAAAAAAATTTTTTTTTTTATTTTGTATATGCAGCACCCCCACTTAAAATTTTCACCGGCCGCCACTGGTCAACAGTGACACGTCATGACGTTTTGGGTGACACGTCAGCGTTCACTAATTTGCATTCGTGTGAACAAGAAGTGCGTTGAACTATTTTGTACCAGTTCAACAATTTTTCATTGCTTGTGAAATTCGTAATTTGTAATACAAAGTGTTTATTTCTTTAATATTCTAGTCCTGTTATGGAGGAACCTCAAATTAAAAATTTTCGAAACAAATCGCTACACCGCAAAGAATCTCAATCAAATAACTTCCTGAAATTCTTAAGAGGCCCTGCGAATTTAACATCAGCAAGTTTCAACATTGCACACTCCATTGCCTAGCATATAAAAGTCTTCAGTGAAGAAGAATTTATTAAAAAAAAAAAAAAAAACTCTTCTGAAATGTACTTCTTTTTTTGTTTTCAAGATATGAAAAATAAAGATGCTATTATTAAACGTATTTCATAGTGAAGACAACCGTATTCTCGGAGTTAAACAACATTAAAATGGACTAATGAAGGAAACCGACAGATGAGGTTAGTGCTGCTTGCTTGGACTTGCACGAAGTACCTACTTTCAATTTCAAACTTATTTGACTCGGCAACAAAAGTTATTAAATGATATTAATCAAATCAAATGCAATGTTTAATTTTTTTTTCAGTGTAATTCAAAATTACTATTAAAACGTGGATAATTTTAGTGCACTATTTTAATAAATATGTCCACATGAGTAACGCAAAAATGATTCTGCGCATGCTCGCGAAACTCACAAGGTCCGTTGCTAAGAAACAAAAGGCAGAGTTGTTTGTGCAATTATAGACATCGCTTAGTACAGATACTTTATTACTTAATTAGATATATTATAATTGTAGGTTTAAATGTGATTAAAATCGTTTTAAGCCAGCAAAAAGAAACATTATTTTAATTAATTCTAATTAATTAATTTAATAAATTAGTTTTAAACTGGATGTCAAAATCATTTGTATATATACTTTTATTTGAATCGTGTATTTAGTTTTATAGAAATATCATTTGAAGCTCTATAAAATGTCAAAAAAAAGTAGCCAAACAAAGAAAGGAACTAGAATTAATAAGGGTAAAAATATGACATTTAACGAACAATGGGAGTTGCAGTAATATTATGTAGTTTATGTGAAGGACATGATGTTTACATTTTCGCGCTATCGAAGTAAAGAACTATAATTCAAACGAACATTATGAGACTCAGAGGTACTTTCAAATACGCACCATTGCAAAGAGGAGAACAGCAATCTGCAATTTTAAAAACTTAAATGCCAGAAGAGGCAATAGTATCTTTTTTTTAAAAAAATATGCTATTGTCTTTTTTTACAGTAGCATTTTTAAAATAATATTTTAAATAATTTAATAATTTAAATAATTAAATAATAATATTTAAAATACCGGAAAAAGTCATAAAATACATTTATGTTTATATTTTATTTACTTTTTATTTATTTTTTTTTTTTTTTTGTAATTACCGCCTCAAATTGTTAAATAATATTTGTTATAACGCCACACATCAATGCTGTTGATACCGACAACTTAAATTTGTTATCATCTGATGTGTTATTAGCAAAACAACTTTGTTTACTAAATTTGCTAAAAATGTCTCCATGTTATTCAACATTGGGTAAATAAGAGAAAGAAGAGATACATTATAAACTTTTCTCTTCCAATGCTTTGAGGCCATCGTAATGGCTTATGGCCAAGCACAAAGCCCAGAATATCGTGGACGTTGGGGTTATTTATAGATTATTTTTGAAACTGCTTTCTTAAATGATAACGTAAAGTGCACTCTTTCTTTCAAAGTTTCACGATGTACGGCTGACGCCATTCAGCCAAAAAAGTGCGAATATTGTTCGCTAACATAACAATGCATTATCTGTTCTTCGCTCGCGAAGGCCTCAAGTATTCATTGGATGGGAGAATTCTGCAATATCTCGTTCTATCTTTTTTCATAAAGTCTGTATCTGCGCTAGGCATAATAAACTATTCGAACATACAACGTTCCGGATTATACCAACAGCAGATTGCCTCTATATCAAAGCTCGAAGACAAATCTAATGAGGAAATATAAAGATTCACCAGTCGCTAGCTGATCCGCTTATATTTACTAAAAATATTTCATTCAATTTATATAAAATATTTATTCAAGATAAATAATACAGTTTATTATTTTTAGAAAAATTCCATAACTTTATTTTTTATTTTAATAATATTTATCATATGCAAACACCATATTTTATTATATATACTTTGGAATATTGTGTTCTGCACAGAAAGCGTGTTGAGGTATTGGAGAATCGATCGTGAGATGCGGTGATTAATACCCTTGGAGGGTATGGATGGCAAAGCTGGTAAAGAAATTTTAACTGAGGCTCGGCTATTGCTGTTACCCTCCTGCCATGATCAGAGCTTTAATTTAATAACACCTTATCCCTACACTGTCCTCTACAGATACAACTGGGAAAATAAAAAGCATTCTTGCTGCGCCCCTTTCAGCCAGTCCTTATCAGGTGTTGAAGTATTGATTATGTTTTCAGTGATGGTTGATCTGAAAAGATGAGGAAAGTGGGAAGGTTGTGATTAAGAGATAGTGAAATAACCACGTTCGATCAGTTTTTTTTATTTTATTTTCAGAGGCGTTTCGTGTTTCTCACATTGCACTTGCTCCGACCCAACTCGAATCCTACTTTCTCCCCCCTCTGAACAAAAAGTGCATGAGGTTAAATGGCTGCAAGAAAGTTAGAGAGTCCATCATTATCGCAGGAGATCTCAACTCCCATCCATCTTAGAATAGGATGGGAGTTGATCTACCAACAAAAATGGCAGCATCCTTTTCAGTTATACAGGATCTAGCTACGCTGTGACAGGTTCCACTGAACCAACTCATTACAGTCTAACTGGCACTGCTGAAATCCTTGATATTGCCTTTCTACAGAATATTAAATACAGTTCAGCCTCAGAACATTAAATGAACTATCGTCAGATTCTAGCTCCATTGAACTCCAGCTAGGAAAACAAGAACAACTGTTCTCCCCCACTCTTTCATAGCTTGGGAGAAATTATGTAAGGTACTTCCAGAACACATTGGCCCTGTTCCGTGTATAAGATCTAAGGAAGAAGTTGAAGTAAGTTGATAAATTCAATAAATAGTAAATTCATGATATCTTCCAGAAGACATCATGAATTTAATAAGAGAGAAAAACAAAGTAAGGAAGAGATATCATAACACACGTGCTCCTCAGGATAAAAAAATCCTCAATAAACTGAATATCTTTGTCACAGATGCTCTCAAAAATCATAGAAACCAAATATGGGATAATAAGTTATCATCTCTCACCCCTGATGATCATTCCATCTGGAAACTCTTGAAGAATCTAAGTACTAAGAGTAAATCTCTTCCCCCTCTCCAACCAGATGTGTGCTTTGCACATACGGATGCAGATGCCATAGTAAGGAATTTAGAAGAACAATGTAGGCTGGCATATGAAAACTTAAACATCAGCCACATTTACAGAATTCATCGTCATGTCACACACACTGAAACTGTCTGACAGCAATTCCAGCTTGATTACGCCTACTTCACCAGCGGAAATAAGTGTCATCTTAAAAAATCTTAAGAATAAAAAAGCTCCTAGTCCTGATGGCATTACAAACAAAGTTATTAAACTATTGCCCCTTAGAGGCATTGTGCATCTCACCAACATAATTACTGCAATTCTCAATATTTTTCTTCCTTTTGGAAAATCTCAGAAATAGTCCCAATGCAGAAACCCGGCAAAGATCCACATCTACCTGAAAATCATCGGCCCATTAGCTTGTTATCAAATCTGCGAAAAATTGCTGAAAAAATCATCCTCTCCAGACTCCGAGATTCAGTAGACAAACTGAAAATAATCCCACAAGAACAATTTGGATCAAGTGAAGATAAGTAACCTCCATGCCCTCACAGGGCTCCCTAAACAGCTCGTAAAATTTTTTCCCTTTATTGTTTCTTAGATATCAGACAAAGTGGTGTTATTAAAAGCATTTTTGCTTCATCCTTTTTTAACGTTCTGCGTTTGTTAAGATATCGTTAAACTATTAATTATTAATTAGTAGTTTAACAATTGACTCATTAATTATTAATTGGTAATTAATGAGTCAATTAGTATTTTATTAATAATTATTTGTTATATTAATAACATTTGTTCACATTAATCATGATCATTTGCACTATTAATAATCATGACTGATAATTTATTAATAATATAATATAATTATTTTGAGTATTACGTTCTGCACAAAAATACTGATAGAGAAAATAATAAAATATTAAATAATAAATTAATATACTTATGTTTATTCTGTGTAGCTCAGCGGATGTGGCGTTTGCACACCACCGCGCTTGGCCGCACGAAGGAAGTCTTGGTTTCGAGTCTAGTCGGCGACTATAGGAAATTTTTCTAAGCCTTTTTTCGACCGGTTCCCGAGTTAGTCGATCTCTGGCACGGGCAAGCAGGTTTTTCCTCCCGGAAACTCGGGTTTTTCGTCCTGTAAACTCAAGAAAATCGACCGTAGAACCCACATTATTTCAGACATTAAATATATTATGATAGGGTTAGGGACCACGAGATGGCGGCACATTTGAGCCGTCTCTCTTCACTGCGTACCGCTTAATTAGTGATAGCCTTGGGCCATCTGTCTCTGATTGGGTACCAGTGGAGATTGAACTGCCCACTCAGTCTCCAAAAGTTAGATAGGGCTAAATGGCCTCGCCTACTCCCGTATACGGGAATAAAATGGCGTTAGCTGATTTTGATTTTTTTGATGTTTATTTTGTAAAAAATGTTACCAGTGTATATACAGTACTTGGTATATAAATTTGTATAAAACAATACCGTACATGTTTACATTTGTATGTGTGTGTGTAATTGCTACTGTTGTAACAATACGCTAGAACAGCAATTATTTTGCTTTAGTAAATAAAGTAACTCTTTTATTTTAGTTAACTGAGAACATAAGAATTTTTGCTGAATATATGAATTCATAAATAACGCATAACCATCGACTTAAGACGTATTGATATTAAACTGTCGAAAGTGGGAAAGAAAAATAAATAAACATGCTATCGATAACTCAACTTCTGCAGTTATCAATTCTTGTGTTAAGTAAAGTAAGAGATATTTTTAATTTTTAAACATAATAAAGTCGGCCATAGACCCCCCCCTCATGAATACATGCAAATCAATAACAATAGTTAAGAATATTGCTCTTAACTAGAACACAGGAGTGAAAAGAGTAGGTGTATTACTAATCTACTTCCTTTGGAGAATAAAAAGGCGTTAGTGGATTTATTGCATTTTTATTTTTTTTGGTATTTCAATTTAATTATTGTTTTAAATTAATTAATGAAATATTTTGGCTTAAGATTTCTCATTCGTAACCATTTATTAATTTCTAAAATTAGATACATTTCCTGGTAATTAATAAATTAGTGAGCCTTTTAATGAATTTCAAATGTTCATTTATTAAATTTAATAAATTTAAATAATAAATTTAATTTAATAATACATTTAAATAATAAATTTAATTTAATAATAAACGTAAATAATAATAATTAAATAATAATAAATAAAAATGAATGCATTAAATAAATTTATTATTTAAAAATAAACAAACAAAAAAAACATTCAGAATGCATGTAGTGAAGAAATTTCAATTTTTGTGAACGCCACAGATAGAAGAGGTCAATATGCAATTAATTCAGTCCTCGATGTGACTCCAGTCCTAAAAAGAAGCAATATTGCCTTGGACGGAAGAAAAGAAAACTCACTCACTTTAAAGATATACGCGAAACCCATTTCTCACGTTTATCCTTAATAACAATTGCGAATAGCGACATCTAGTGGTTTCTTCCTGTATATTTGTCATTCCTCATGATAAAGGTCTATTAATGTTGTTTCCTAACTTTTCTAAGTTTTCAATAGTCCTCTCGGTAAGAAATTTGAATGGCTTTAAAAAAACAGATAACCCTCGTATAACACGGATGTTAGGTTCCACAAAAATGCCGCGTTATGCGAGACTCAGATCACATAGAAAAAGTAGGGTTAGGTTACGAAATCGTTTTTTTTTTTTAAGATTATATAAACAATGACATATCCAACAAAAAAAAATTATTTAATTCAGGTAATTCATATAAGTTAAGAAACATAAACTATGTAACAAATACATAGTATAAAATTATAAAAAAATATAAATTGTACGTAAACTTCATTGCACATAATGCATAAATGTTTTAGGCAAAATAAAATAAAGTGTATATTTTAATCGTCATCACTCTCTTCAAAACGAACATTCCGTAGATGTTCTTTATTTACGAGTGGCCGGACGTCGTCATCACTTGAAATTTCTTGGACATCATTCGTATAATTCTCATTGCGTACTTCGGCTGGTTTAGTTATCAAGAAGTCAGTAATAAGACCTTGCTTACCACTATGCTGCAATTTTTTATTAAGTTCATAATACGGAGCTAAACAAATATCCAATTGTCTCGTGAATTTTCCGGAGCGCTCCATTGAGAGATCATTATCCGTAAAATAACTTTCTTCCCAAGTCCATTCCTTTTGCCAATTTCTTTAAACTGGATTCTTTAACGGATTCATCGCAATCAGAATCTTCGGCACAACTTTCTCCGCCATTTGGTTCGACTTCATCTATTAATTGTACCAGTTCTTCCTCATTTAAATCTGTTAGTCTGTCCAAAATAAGGAATATTAAAGTCGCATCATAACTTGTAAACACCCTGGATATTTCAGGTTGTGATGAAAAGGCTTTGGATGGCTTATAAGAGAACGGACTTTAGGGAGTGTAGTGAAAAACGTCCTGATGTTGTATTTTTAAGGACTTTAGCCAATTTATTGGAGACTGCACTAATGTAAGGTATTGAGATGCTACCTTTAAAATCAATAGTTTCCGTAGTACGCTGCCTAGGAGGATCCAGAAGAAATTTCTTAATTGTTTTTTCAGAATATCCATTTTGTTTAAAGATAAGAGAAAGTTGTTCAATTTCTTTTTTGGGTTCATCTGATTCAATTAAAAGAGATCGTGCTCTGTGTCCTAAGGTAGAAATAGTTCCGAGCTTTTGTGGTTTTTGACAGTGCAGATATCTGTTGGTATGAGTTGGTTTTCGGTATATAGAGATTTTAAATCTATCAGAGCATCGTGTAAGAATTACATCCAGGAAAGGAAGGCAGTTATTTCGTTCTAGTTCGGCAGTGAAGTTTATATTAGGATGCTGGTTGTTAAGATGTTGAAGAAAATCCATGAGAGATGTGTGTCCGTGACTCCGTATAATGAAAATGTCGTCAACATAACGTCTCCAAAGTTTCGGCTTAAATGAGAAGGACGATATGGCTTTTGTTTCAAAATCTTCCAGGAAAATGTTTGTTAGAACTGGGGATAAAGGGTTGCTCATTGTTAGGCCTTGGTTTTGTTTGTAAACGGAGTCTCCCTATATCTGAGGTAGCCAGATTGAATACAATGCTTTAGTAAAGCAAATATCTTTTTAGACAATTTGTCCTTAAGTAATGTTAATGCCTCCTCAGTAGGGACGTTAGTAAATAATGAGATAATGTCAAAACTTGCTATGATAGCATTTTCACTGATTGAAATATTTTTGATATGAGAAACGAAATCTGTGGTGTTTTTGATGAGCGATGAAGATTTATTGGATAAACACTTGATGTATTCTGTAAGATGTTTCGAAAGCTTATAAGTAGGACCATCAACTCCTTCCACAATTGGGCGAAAAGGAGTGTTTTCTTTGTGTATCTTCGGAACTCCATAAATGTGTGGAATAAGGCGGTGAAGAGAACGTAAAGAAAGGCGCATATTGTGAGGAAGTTCAAATGTAGTCTTTAACAGAGTGTTTGTGCGGTTTTGTAGTTCCCTTGTTGGATCATCCTGAAGAATTGAATATGTAATGTTGTCTTCAAACAATTGAAGCATTTCATCGTGGTAATCTTCGGAATTGAGGAGGACTGTGGCATTGCCTTTATCTGCAGGTAAAATAATGATGTTTTTGTTCTTTTGTTCTTTTTAAAATTCTTTAAGGCCTGTCTTTCTGCAGGAGAAAGATTATCTCTTGGAGGTTTAGCATTATTGATAACGAAGATGGATTCAATACGGAGAAGTTTCGCCAAATGATTAGGAAGGAGTGAACTGGCTTTTTCTATTTTAGTAAGTAGAGATTCTTTTGGAATAAACTTAGGTGAGGGAATGAAATTTAGACCTTTGCTTAGAATATCTTTTTCAGCAACTGTTAAAACATGTGACGAACTGTTTACTACAACTTTGTCAGGATTAATATAGGTTTCAGTAGGTAAAGATGGGTTTTGTACTCTCTTAAGAGTATCAAACTTCTTGATAAGATTAAGCTTATTCTTATTTTGTAACAGTGTAGCTTGCGCTTCACTGTTAAAGATAAAATCATGAAAATTATCATTATTCATAACCTCTAAACGTTTTTGAGTTAAAGACCTTTTTACGTTGAACAAAAAATGAACCAGCATCCTAATATAAACTTCACTGCCGAACTAGAACGAAATAACTGCTTTCCTTTCCTCGATGTAATTCTTACACGATGCTCTGATAGATTTAAAATCTCTATATACCGAAATCTCTATAAACTCATACTAACAGATATCTGCACAGTCAATCTCATCACTTTCCACCACAAAAGCTCGGAACTATTTCTACCTTAGGACACAGAGCACGATCTCTTTTAAATGAACCAGATGAACCCCAAAAAGAAATTGAACAACTTTCTCTTATCTTTAGACAAAATGGATATTCTGAAAAAACAATTAAGAAATTTCTTCTGGATCCTCCTAGGCAGCGTACTACGGAAACTATTGATTTTAAAGGTAGTATCTCAATACCTTACATTAGTTCAGTCTCCAATAAATTGGCTAAAGTCCTTAAAAAATACAATATCAGGACGTTTTTCACTACACTCCCTAAAGTCCGTTCTCTTATAAGCCATCCGAAGCCTATTCATCATAACCTGAAACATCCAGGGTGTTTACAAGTTACGGTGCGACTGTAATATTCGTTATTTTGGACAGACTAACAAATCTGTTGAACTGCGTATTGAGGAGCATAAGAGAGACATCTCCTATAAAAGATCACATGCATCTGCGCTATCCAGTCATGTTCTTTTCTCTAATAACCCTCATGACGATCTATAGAGTTACTCAGTTTGCTGGGATAAATCCGAAAACATTTTTCGCTGCAGTGATGAGTTTGAAAGAAAAATTGTGGAGTCCAGAGAAAGCCTCCTTAATCCTGAACATTTGAACAACAATTTGAGTTATAACATCTCTGATAGCCATACTGCAGTTGTTCAATACTGGCGCTCACGAGAACCTGCAAGCACGCATGCAACAAACAATAGCACGTTAGATAGAACGACTTGGAAAATACAATGTTTTTGTGTGAATTACGCATTGCACTTTTGCCTGTAATTCTCAGTCTTTTGTAACTTCAATTTTTTATTACTGCGTTCTACCTTTAGTGGATACCTGAAGAAGGCTGTAAAAGGCTGAAATTAGTTGTATCATCATCATTAAAATTTAACATTTTATCTCGGTTTAAAGTCATTTAAAATTTATTCTCTAAAATGTATCATTTCAACCGACTATAAGATCAAGAATACATGTGTGTATATATATATATATATATATATACACATGCATTCTTGTGTATATATACACATGTATATATATGTGTGTGTGTGTGTGTGTGTGTACTTGCATAATATAATTATAGTAATTTAATTTCTGTATTTTATTTTTTCCCGACACTTGACAACGTTTATTATTAACCAGCCTGCCAAAACTTGGACGCAAAGATTGTGAGCATACGACCTTCATTATGGTAGAAAGGTTGACGTCGGTTAATCTTGATCTGTGGGCTGTTTTGTTACCTTTCATACAAGAGAATAATTGTTCACATAAATAGGTGCTTCCAAAATAACATAGAATATTTGCTGCGATCTTTTTTATTTCCGGATATTTGTGACCTAAATAACTGTATATTTTTGGTATACCAACTTTTTGGTATTTCGCTTTTAGAATGGAATCATTTGGAAAATCAATAAGTTCCATTTGAATACAAATAGGAGCTTTTTCGAAATTAAAGGGAAAAGGATCTGTAAAAAGCGAAAAAACTTCTTCTTGCTTCTTAAAATCTTTAAATCGCCTATCAAATTCTTCTTTTTTTTTTCTAGTTTGTGACAATATCGAGAAAAGGTAAAACTTTAATTCTTATTGTTTAACTGTTCAAACATGGGAAAGTAATTTAGAATAACCTCTTTCAAATGATTTTGAACAAAACTAACATCTAAAACTTGTCAGTGCATCATACATGTGTGTTATTAACTGATCTATCTCCTGAAGTTTGACATTTAAATCATTCAAATGTCCTGTAATATCAACTAAGAATGCTGGATCTTGTACCCATGTCTGATCATTAAGAAATGCAGTATCATGATTTTTCGTTTCTAGGAACAATTTGATCTCCTCTAAAAGTAAAAAAGCTGTTTAGAACCTTATGACAAGATAACCAGCGAATCTCTGTGTAATAAGGTAGCCTTTCAAATTCACTCTCCAAGTCTTTCAGAAATGGTGCAAACTGGCGGTGATTGAGGCCTCTGGATCGGATGAAGTTCGCAGTATTTGTCACAGGCTTAAGTACGCTGCTCATTTCCAACATTTTGAAGCACAGGACCTGCTGATGAATGACGCAGTGGAAAGATTGTAGTTTTGGAAAGTCTGGATACATTTCCTTTAACTTTGCTGCAAGTCTTGACACAAAACCTTTATTTTTGCCTGTCATTGCTGGAGCACCATCGGTTGTCACTGCTACGAGCCTGTTCTGAGGAAGTTGGTATTTTTCAAAAATGCTCCACACGGCGTCAAAAATGTCTTCCCCTGTAGTGGTCCCATGGATGGGAATCATTTCCAGGAACTCTTCAGTAATATTGATATTGTCGTCGCAAGCCCGAAGAAATAAAGCAACTTGAGCCACGTCGTGAATATCAAAACTTTCGTCAAGTGCAATTGAAAATTGAAAATTGCTGATGAGAGAAGAAATTTTCTCCTCTCATCAGCAATTTTTCTTTTTCTTGTTGGCTTGGAAAGCGACATTGCCTCGGTGAATAAATATAGTATTAATATTATTAACAATTTTTATAAAAATGTTTGAATAAAAACGCACAAAACTGTAGACCAGTGCATGATACTATTGCAAATAAAAAAAAATAATAATAAAAGGGATTTTCTCACTGCTAAGTTGTCTTTGAATCGTGCGCACTGAAATTCAAATATCACTGATTGACTCTAGCAGACAATTACAAACTCATAGCTGGATTCCCATGAGCGCGTATGCTGCGCTGAACGTGAACAGCTGGTAGCCAATAGAATTCAACTCTTTCATTACGCTACCAGCAGCGTGCTATAAATTAACAATGAAAGCATAAATATGGTTTACGATTGATTAGGATGGATCTAACATTGAAATTGCGATATAAATTTTTATTACTGCAATTACATTATAGCAGGTCGTTGCATCCATATTGTAACTATAAATGTCGTATGAAAACGAATAAATCGATACCGTATTTATTCGAATATGACTCGCACTTTTCCCCTCAATATTAAAGCTAAAAAATCATGGTGCTAGTTATATGTGGAGATTTTTAGAAACTAAAGTTTTTAGGAAAAAAAAACTGAAAATGTGGATGACTTTCCAAGAATCTCCTCTTCGTTATAGCTACTTCCGGCCTTGAGTGCGGTTTCCTCATGTATATTGTCATCTTCTTTCCCCTTATTCCAAGTAAAAATTAATTTACAAGATTTTAGATACGTAATGAACCCTTCACGAATGTCTGAGAAGTGAAAGTGTAACGTAAAATAGACAGCAATGGTAGGCCAATAGAGATAGACCAGCTATGAAGATGTGGATATGATTGGTGCGGTATTAACAAAAGATCGCGTTACCAAAACACAAAGTCAAGCCGACATTTTTGAGCTGAAACGCTAATTCTCTTCAACCAAATTCCATATTATCTGAAACTGTCTTAACAACATTCACTCTATATGTCTTAGTTTTAACACGTTTGCGAATTTTATTGCAGCTTTGTGTTTGAGTTAGTGGGGCGCTCACAATAAAACTACTCGTTTTTCTTGCATCTGCAGTATAATGGCAGTTGGGGAAGGCATTGTTTATTACTGCGAGGAACGAGTTATCGTCCGAAGTGAAAGTGGTTAAACTTTATTTTCGTGTGAGACGTATAGTACATGCAAAACTTTTTAATTTCTTTTTTCATAAAGTAAAATCAGGCTACAAGGTGTATGAGTCATATGCGAGGGCGAGTTATATTCGAGTAAATACGGTATTTCTGTTTTATTATAAAATGCAACCATCCTTTTTTTTAAAATCTTTCTTGGAGGCGTCGGGGGCTGCACAAAATTGCTTTGGGGGAGGCCTGTTTGACACCCCTGTTCTAATATAAGGCAATCATCATTACAAGAACATTTTATCTTTCGTTGTAACACGAGATCAGAAAGCTTTCCCGGTTGTTCTGTTTGTTCGATGTTTCTCGGATAATTCTTACGGCAGAGCGTAGCATAATCAAAATATGAAAAAAAAAGGTAATGATCTGATGACGTATTTTAAAAGCATTTCGAATCCATTAAATATTTTTTGTGTATGTAGTGCAGTGATCTTCTCAAACAAATCAATTATAGCACTTAATTATTTGATAAAATTCTTTTAAAATATCAAAATAATGAAAAAGAGAGGAAAGAAAATTTAAATTATATCTTAAAATTTTAGAAAATAAAGAATTATTTTGTATTAAATTAACACACCATTTTTATTCATAGATGAACTATCTATATAATTTGTTTGCGTTTCAATCCAATACCCCTTGGAGGGTAATGAATGGCAATGCTATAGCCAATGAAGTTCTAACTGAGGCTCGGCTATTGCTGTTACCCTCCTGTCATGATCAGAGCTTTAATTGCTCAATAACACCTTATTATTCCTACACTGTCCTCTACAGATAACGGGGAAGATGAAAAGCATTTTTGCTCGCCCCTTTAAGCCAGTCCTTATAAGGATTATAAGGATTAGTGTCACTTTCTTTGGTCATTCTACTGACCTTAATGGGTGGTAGGTCTTTTGAGAGAAGATGATTCGCAGCCATTTCTTCTATGGATCTATGGATATGAATATCCATCACTACCTTGAGGTTTCTTTCTGATCCTAGTGAAAAATGACCAAAAAAAAAGACAAGACTCCAATGCCACTAGTTCTAATTGACATCAGTCAAGCTTATAAGTACATATGATCTGACATCCATCTGTGGAGTCAAAATTACTATAGAACCATTAAGAAAAAGAGCTTCAACAGGGCAGTGCCACAGATGTCAAAGGTTTGGTCACGCCCAGAAAATGTACAAGGCTGAATTCAAATATTTAAAATGTGGGGTCGCCCACCTAACAAATACATGCACTAAACCAAACTCTACCCCGGCTAAATGTGCCAATTGTGGCAGTCCTCACACTGCCAATTACAAAGGATGCGCTCACAATCCAAGAAATAGAAAAGCAGAAACATTTTCTTCCTCACTCAGCACACCTACTTCAGAGATTACTTCACAGTCTCCTGAAGTTCAACATAAAAGGTCAGACGCCCTTCAGACGAATCCAGAGGTTCCCAAAAGAGTAACTCCGCAACAATAGTCTAGGACATATGCGGATGTAACTCGTCCTAAACAGTCATCCCGTGAACAGACAACACCACACACAAATCTGACAGCTATCATTACCGCTTCTCTCTCAAATATGCTGTTGGATTTCAGCAGATCCAACCCTTCACAAAGTTCTACTAATAGATTTTTAAAGGACACACAAGCCATTATTTCAGCGCTCACCAATGAATAGAAATAAATTAAAACCAGATTCTTTGCAGATCATAACACGGAATGCTAACGACCTAAGGGGTAAGGTCTTGGAGCTCCAGGAGTTTGCCCAAAGACATCAGCCGGATCTACTCTTACTAAGTAAAACCCATCTGCGACCATCAGACAAACCCAAAATTCGTGGATATCAACTGTACAGAGCTGATAGACTGTCCCACAGAGGAGGAGGCACGGCCATTTTCATTAAAAATTTCGTCTCTCATCACTCTATAAACATCCCTTCTACCACTAACCTCGCATTGAGATTCTCACGAGTTCTGCTGGCAAATTAAAAATCTTCGCAGCGTATAATCCTCCACAAATAATATTACTGTCCTCTGATTTGAACGCCTTATTTGATACTGGAGAGCCCATCATTGTGGCCGGTGACCTCAATGCCAAGCATTCCGTCTGGAATAGCCGTTCCACCAACAAAAATGGACGCATACTACAAAACTATGCTGAATTTAACAATCTGCTTGTGATTGGTCCTGCCGACCGCTCTCATCACAACCCTTATGGTAGGGCTGATGTTCTGGACATACCTATACTGCAGCACATCAGACTCCAATACAATTTAATGACAATCAATGATCTATCATCAGATCACAATCGAATTCGATTAAAATTGGGAAACCTTGAAAAACGGTCTCCACGCTCTCACTCATTCATTCTTTGGAAAAGGCTCTCCAAGGTACTCCCAAAATATATTGGTCCTGTTCCCATCATAAAATCAAAAGAGGAAATTGAAACAGCCGTTAAAGATCTAACAGAACAGATTAAACGAGCCTGTTCAGCAGTTACTACCTCCGCAAATCCAACCACCTGCCAGAAGATATTATGAAGCTCATCAGAGAAAAAAAAACAAGGCAGGAAAAAGATACCACAACATTAGGGCCCCGCAAGACAAACGGATCTTGAATAGATTCAACTCTGCAGTGAGAGATTCCCTCTCAGTCCACAGAAGTCAACTCTGGAAAGACAAATTGACCTCCATCTCTAATGATTACCACTCCATATGGAATCTCATCCGAAAGATTAAAAACAGAAATAAACCTCTTCCTCTCCTCCAAACAGATTTAGATCTCATCCACGCTGATGCTGATAAAGCTGAAGCAATAGCAAATCATCTAGAAAAACAATATAAACCTGCATATGACCACCTCGATATTAGTCATATATACAAGATCCATCGTAACGTCAGATGTGCACTCAAATCTTCTGTCACATATTCCACTCAAATTGCACCCTCATCACCTGCTGAAATATATGATATTATTAAGAAGTTTAAGAATAAAAAGGCTCCTGGACCCGATGGTATCTCTAACAAGGTGATAAAGCTTCTACCACGTAGAGCTATTGTGTATCTGACAAATATAATTAACTCCATCCTTCACTACAAACATTTCCCTTCCTACTGGAAACTGGCGTACATAATGCCAATCCATAAACCTGGAAAAGACCCTAGATTACATCAAAGTTACAGACCAATCAATCTCATCTCAAACCTCAGTAAAATTGCCGAGAAGGTAATCCTTACCATATTCCCAGATTCAGTATATCGATTAAATATCCTGCCTGAGGAGCAGTTTGGCTTCCGCCAATTTCATAGCACCACGCAACAAATACACAGATTAGTCGAATATATCATCACAGGTTTTAACTGACGTGAATGCACTGGGGCTGTTTTCCTTGACATAGCCAGTGCATTTGACAAGGTTTGACATTATGGTTTGCTATATAAACTAATATCATCTGGTATACCAATTGGAATCATTCAACTAATAAAGGCATACCTCTACGATAGGCGCATGCAAGTCAGGATGTGAGGTAGTCTCGACACAAAAACGCATCTTGGCTGAAGTTCCACAAGGAGCCTTACTAGCACCGATTCTATTTTCCTTATACTTGTGTGATATACCGCACAACCCATTGTCTTCAATCAAATATATGCAGATGATACAGCGATATTGGCCAGATCTTTAAAGCCGCACCTGCCATCAAGAAACTTCAAGAAAACTTATCACAAATCGAACAATACTCCGCAAAATGGCTACTCCAAGTGAATCCCCCAGAAAAGCGTTGCAGTCCTATTTTCAAGAAGATTACTGCTTCCTAAAGAAGATATCCTCCTATTCAACACAAAAATCCCATGGCTAACTGAGATCAAATATCTTGGAGTAATATTAGATAGAAAACTGACTTTCAGCTGCCATATCAAGACTCTCTGTGCAAACACATCAAAAACCATAGCCCAGCTCTACCCGCTGATTAACAGAAACAGTAAGCTGAGCACCAGAATCAAACTTTTCATATACAAATTGATGGTTCGTCCAATACTCATCTACGCTTCACCGGCCTGGAGTCATACTTCAAATACTAATATTCTCAAATTACAACGTATGCAGAATAAATGTCTCAGAATGATCCTGGGCGCCCCGTGGTTCGTTCGAACTGTCCAGCTACATCGGGACACAAATGTCCCCTATATTTACACTTGCATGCAGACTATAGCAATCAAATTCTTCTCAAAAGCATCTGTGTACCCTAACAAACTGATCCAACTGGCTGCAGATTATGACGAAATGGATTATTTCAAACACAAAAGTCATCCTAAACTCTGAGGACTAATCTCCAAGCACACTCAGGGCGTGCAACTAGCTCATAAACTTTCTCCACTCACAGTTTCTCTTAAGATAGCGGGGAATATGAAAAGCTTTTGCTTCATCCCTTATGTCAGTAAAGTTGAAAGTCGAAATTAGAGTCGCATATGTTACGTTTATCAAATTAATTTGAATAAACCTATACTAGATGTCATACATACAGTTATCAAGTTAATATTCATTAGCTAAAAAAAAACTGAATATAAGTAATTACTTGAAGTTGCTATATTAAATGTGTAAAATACGTTCTTTAAATCTAAGACACAAGATTTATAAAGAAGGTCATTACTCGATTAGCACTGACATTGGCTGTGCTGAAAACTGAATTAGTCATTTCAGTTTTTTCTTTGTGTGGAGAATAACCAACTATATAATTTCTTTCCTTTATTTGTTATCAAAAGTATTTAAAAATATTTACATTTCAAATTTAATTGTTATCATTTAAACTTATACTGTTATCAACTAAAATTTAAAAAAAAATTAATTTTAGAAGAATACAGCTTAAAAAAGGAAATCTTTATTTTTTAATTGCGCAAGCATAGGCAATATTGCGGACAGTTCGGAACACACGTGCAGGGGGGGCGCGCTCATGCTCATAAAATGAAATTATTCTGAGAAAAGTGCAAAAGTTTAATTCAATTAAATATAAACAAGAATAAAGGTAGAGATGGAATAGGTCGCTCAGTCTATAGGAAATAGTAGCAATCACGACATTCGCCTCGGGCACACAAATATAGAGTGTGCTCTATGGAGGATAACTAATTGACAAAAAAAAGTTTATGAACCTTTATTTACGTCAGTTATGTGAATCTTTATTTGAAGTCACGTGTTATAGTTATTGCTTCTGTCATATACTGACCTCAATTAAAAATAAAATATATCCAAAATTAACGATGCGATGCCTTCTATGCACTAACGGATATCCTGTGATGACATTGAGGTTGAAAAAATGGTGGAGAGTATTTCTATTGTTTCCAACTCCTTTTGATAATGGGTCCTTTTAGTGGTGAAAGTTGGACAGTCTGTGTTCCGATTTTGTTTTACATTTGGGCTGTTTATTGTAAACACAGTATTTTCGAAATGTTGAAGTATTCAAAGAAACAAGCTAGCTCTCCTGGCCGAGACTACGTGTAATGACGGATAATTAGAATGACAGCTGCAATAGAAAGGACAAGTAGTTAGGAGAATTACGTGTTATCAGATTGGGAGGTTGTTGTTCGTTGTCTTGTAGACTTGTGTTCTGGGAAGAAGGCAAATGACCGAATCTGTCGTGCTTTAACCTTCCCAACTTAACATGAAAACAAGAAAGCTAATGGATAAGATTCGGTTCATTAGATGTTAAGGGGTTGATTATTTTCGTAAGTTACAGTTAAGTAATTGGCGGAAAATTTTTCCAAGGTCAAAACATTCTGTGATACGCATCTGTTTACGTCAGATAAAATAAAGGAAAAAAAAAAATGATAATAATAATCCGCTTGTGTAGTGTCTGATTTCTCAATAGGCTTAAAAATTTTGTAAAAGAATAGTGGGATACCTTAACCATATCTCCTTAAACAATAAACAAATCTTAGAAACTGAACAGCGACATTCGAATGTAATTCATGATAATTATAATGATACGACAATATCTGATTTTTCTCTCATAATTCGCTCCATTCTTCAACTGAATACATGACACATCGACTGATCTACCGATTCCACAGTAATACGCATAGTTTATCCTTATTTACATGCCGTATTGTGATCAAAAGGATTGTCATCTGTTTGTCTTGAAGAGCACCAAAAGTATATATATCAGCACAAGTCAAAGCAGTCGGGTTTCGCTGAACATGAGATCCATTCCGTTATAGTGTCCAATGAAAAAATACCAAAATCTTTCAAAAGATCCTATTCTTATTCAAAATATAGTCTTTCATTAACTTAATTTTGACGTTAATCAGGACCGAACTACTCTGTGTTATTTTATACATATCATCGCGCGATGATGTTGCTAATTATTAATTGCTATTGTTAATTTTAATTTGTCCATTGTGAATGCTTCTGTTAATGTATCCTGATCGTTGTAAGTGCATAACTAATAACCGTCAGAGTAAATTGAAATTTTTGTTTATATTTTCCTTCATTTAAAACGGTGTTTAAATGTTTTTTGTTTCCAAAACTGTTCTATTATTTTAATATATCTTGTAATGGTTTATTAAATATAACTATAAATGGAAAAAAATATTTTTCTTCTAAACTTAACCCTAAGTTTCTGCTTTAATATTAAAACGCTTCTTCGGGCTTGAGGTAATCAGTATAAAAATTGTGATAAAATTGTTGCAATAGTTTTACACTCCCTGGACTTGAGTAGAGAAAGTAGTCGATTTTAAGACCAAAATCCCTCAGATATACAAACATAAACGTGTCATAAGCTGGAGCTCATCTCGGATGTTTTCAGCCTAGATGTGCTCCAGCTTATGACATATGAAACCTACCCCAGATGGGGTAGGCTTCATATGAAGGTTAATAGGGTTAATAGGATTTATACATCTCGAAAATTCAAGGGTCTTACTCTTGAACCAAAGACAAACAAACAGGAGAACTAAACCAGCTGAGAGACTTTGCACGCTCGGATCATAGCTATACAGTAGTTGGATTGGTGCATTTTTAACTCTTCAATCAATCTACCAGTCAACGTTTCATATTGGTAACATAAGTTCTTCGCGCTTTGGTGTACAATGTCTGTTATTACTATAAGCTTTCCATCCGAAGACAAAAGCACGAACAAAAGCTTCACAAACCCAATTCCTAATTTCTGTGTAACTTACATTTTTTTTTATGTTGAGCCCATAGAAGAGAGGTTGGTTGATCAATCTATAGTACGTTAGTACCTTGTATGAGTATTGGATTGGGAAAAGAGAAACCTGTTTACATTTGATTTAATTGTGATTCGTATAAAGTTAACATCTGTTCAGGAGTGGAGTAACGTCTTGAGCGAAAGCGAAATCTTAGTTTCTTGGAAGTTGAGGATGCAATGGTTGGGATGTGTTTATACCAAGAGAGGTTTGATGTCAGGTTAATTCCAAGAAAAGAAATCTCAAATTGTCTGGAAATTTGAGTGTTGTCAAAATAATACTGGGAGAAAATGGTTCTTTTTTGTTTCTGTGTATGGTGTAGGAGGTCACCTGAAGTAGGTCATTGATATATAGTAGAAAGAGGGTTGGTGAGAGGACAGAACCTGGTGGAACTCCGGCATTAGTTGAATGGTGAGAGGATAGGGAGCCATCCACCATCACACACAGTGCCCATCCAGACAGAAAGCTCGCAATCCAGCTACAGAAGTTCTGAGACACTCCAAATGATAGACGATTGCTTAGTAAGCCTTTGTGCCAGACCAAGTCAAACGCCTTGGAGATATCAAGTACAACCACTTGAGATTCACCAAATTTCTCCATGGCATTTGTCCAGAGATGGGTGACATATTTGAGCAGATCTCCTGTTGAGCGTCAGCGACGGAATCCATACTGGAGGTCGTTTATTAGACCGGTAGCTTCAAGGTAGTGTAGGGAATTGATGATTTTTTCCATTACTTTAGACAGGACTTAGGTAAGCGAGATAGGGCGGTAGTTGGAACGCAGTGACTTATTGCCCTTCTTGGGAATGGGTTTAATATAGGCCAATTTCCAGACTGTGGGATAGATATCAATGGAATAAGACAGTATATATAAGCGACATAGTACGGGAGACATTTCTCGTGTTCAAACCTTCAGGGCAATTGGAGGAATACCACCAGGGATAGGAGACTTTTTTGAGTCTAATATGGACAGTATTGTTCTGATCTATTTCTGGCAAAAGGATATAGGAGGCATTGTATGTTGGGCATCTGGAATGATTGGAGTATTTACCATTGTCAGTTATATGTGCATTGGAAACAAAGTGTGAAGCCAGGAGATTAGTTTTTTGTGGGAATAACATGCAATTGTTATCAAAGCTGTTGGGTATAAATCCAGCGCATCCTGATTTTTAAAAAAAAAACGAATCCACATCCCGAGATTAACTCAATACTAAAGTAAAAACAGGCGAACCATTATAGGGAAAAAATTATCGATAAAATTATAGAAAAGTCCTTTTATTCAATGTTTTCTAGTCCACAGCTAGCGGTCTCTAAAACAGGTGTGGAATTCATTTGGTAGTTTCTTTTGCACATATGTACCCTTTAAATAAAAATTGCACCCTTCTAAATTATTTTATTTAAATCATAATGTCTAATACTTAGTGTTTGCCTGTAAAATGATCAAATTTTTCGATATAATTACAATATTCCAAGCAATTCTACACTTATACCGAATGATCCAAATGTATTATAAAGAAATAACATCCCAAACACTTGATTACATTCAAATAGTCGCTTCCTCCAAGAGTGAATCCTGGGAACATTCTACTCCTAATGGAACGTACTCTCAAACAGAACAACAACAACCACAAAAAAATAAAATACACACTTGTTTCTTCCATTCTGTGGTAATCTAAACAACCCTAAAAACATCCGACTACTAAAATAGAAGTTCATACTTCACAGATTGCAGCCAAAGATAATCCGACAGAAGACAAACTCCCATATAAATAACCACCCTAAAAATAAACCAGCAACAATCAAGAGAGAGCGAAAAAGGAAGAAAACAAGCCAGACCTCTATTGGTGTCACTTGTAAAGATAAACGATAGAATGAGATATAAATGACGTCATGATAAGAGAAATATCGCAAGATCAAACTATATATCGACAGATCAACAAAATATATTGTTTAATAGGAGAATAAAAGTAGAATATTCTCATCACTATTTACAACACTTTGTTTGTGTCATCATTAATTTGCTTGCTCAAACAATATTTATATATATATATATATATATATATATATATATATATATATATATATATATATATATATATATATAAGGGGCGCATTTCATGTGTTTCATGATACATTCTAATGCATTTCATGTGTTATATTTTCTCATTACAAATACATTCCTACATTTAGAAAGCCAGCCATAAAAAAAAAAACCACTGATTTTCCCCGAAAATAAATAATCATTATAATTAAAAATTGAAAACTTTATATATACTTAAATGTAAATATTAAAAATTTTGAAGGATTAAATTAATTGTTTTATTTTAATTGAAATTAATTTAATAAAAGTTATTTTTTATAAACTACCATTTGAATTCTATTTTATTATTGGTATATTAATGATACAAGAACATTTTGATGATTAGTAATTCGGTTGGAGATTAAGATTAATATTAATATTAATAATATTTAATATAATACCAAGGGTATTAATATTAATATTAATACCCTTGGAGGGTAATAGACGGCAATGCTGTGGCCAATGAAGTTCTAACTGAGGCTCGGCTATTGCTGTTACCCTCCTGCCATGATCAGAGCTTTAATAGCTCAGTAACACCTTATCCCTACACAGTCCTCTACAGATAACGGGGAAGATGAAAAGCATTCTTGCTTTGCCCCTTTAAGCCAGTCCTTATAAGGATTGATGTTTAGTGTCCTTTTTAGGAACTTCCAGGGTAACAAATGGCAATGCCGTAGCCAATGAAGTTTTAACTGAGGCTCGGCTATTGCCGTTACACAGCCATGCCTAGAGCTTTTAGCTCAATAACACCCCCATCCACACAGATTTTCTTCATTCAGATGACGGGATACAGAGTCAAGGATTCAGTCCATTGCCCAGTTCTTTTAAGAACTTGATGTTTAATTTAGTGCTATGGCTGTTACCCTCCTGCCATGATCAGAGCTTTAATAGCTCAATAACACCTTATCCCTACACAGTCCTCTACAGATAACGGGGAAGATGAAAAGCATTCTTGCTTCGCCCCTTTAAGCCAATCGTTATAGGGACTTGATGTTTAGTAATTGTATAAGTCAGTACAATTTCATAATGTTAAGTCAGTCGGTAAAATCAAGATGTCATCACAAAATGAAATAAAAAAATTAATCTTAACTTATAATGGTGTAGATTATCCAACATTGAAAGTGGTATCTCATGTAATGTAGAATATTCTAATATACATTGTTATACGGATATATAAACGCATTTGTTATTACAAATGACATTTTTGTTTTGTTTTTTCTGAATTTTCTTTCTCATAAATGAGGACTATAAATGTACGGTCGTTTGTTCCTATTTATGAAAGTATGTTCAAAAACAATACAAGAAATAAAACGTGAGAATTTAATAAAATAGAAATGTCAGGAGTGGGATTTGAACCCACGCCCACATTTGTGGACCAGAATTCACAATCGCGTTACACGAAAGGTATGTTTACCTTGAGTCTGGCGCCTTAGACCGCTCGGCCATCCTGACAACAAGCAAGTTACTTTTAAAACCATTCATATGGAATGAATAGACATGCGTCATCTGTCTACAAATCTCTTCCAAGTGTGCCTATATCTTACCTATTTTATCACGAATAGCTACGACTTATGTTGGCCATTAATAAAACAACGTTAAATTATTATATTAAATCTCTCTCTGTCTCTTGGCAAACAATTTTTTTTTTTCGTAAAAACAAAATTGTTTTTGTTGTAGTGTTACTAATTAAGTATACAGTTTTCCGAGTGTTTTTTTTGTTGGAAAAAAATACACGGAAAAGAACGAGTTGTTTTAGCATTTAGTAATGAAAGTGTAATAATCCCAAAACATGTAGGAGATTATTATCTCGAACTGCACGAATTAGCAAGTGTTGTTGGGCAAGTGCATCTGTCAGACTATTTAAAATGTTTCCAATAGTATGATAACACATCTACTCCAGCGTGCAAACAACATCTAGAACTTGGCCAAGTGTTGCACGAGATATTCCATGTATAATGCAAATCAGTTAGAATTAACATTGAACATTAAAATATCAAAATATACTTTCTCCTACACATCAGCAATCGTTATTAAATAATTGCAACTTCCCTTTAAAGCTTTAGCGATATATATTCTTGACTACACAATCATTACGATGTATAAATGAACACGCAGGATGTTTACAATTCCTTGAATGATAATCTGATGCTATTCTTCAGTGAGAAAAGATAACCTAGTCAATTTATAGGTTTTTAAAATAATAAGTCATTTTTCATTCTTGTAATAATTGATATTGACATTCTACCTTCCTCTGGCATAAAAATGTCACATTTTGAGATGCGGCAGTATCCAAAAAACTAAGATGTCTGTTTCACTGAGGTGTTACTTTTCACCTCCACAACTGAATATTTACTTTTTGCAATTGAAAAGCTCATTTTGTTTTACCTTTAATGCTCAAAATAATGCGGTAACTTCGAGTTGCCTCGTATAATGCTCATTTTTACCTTTCCTAACTATTCCTTCCATAACTTTTCATATGACAAATGTTAACAACTGTGGTGTCAACATCAACGCCAGTGTGAACTGAGATTTCAAAAAAAAAAAAAAAAAAGAAAAGAAAAGTTGGGAAGTACTCTCATTGAGCCAAAACGTCATGCTTACCTACCAAGTAGCATATTTGGCTTCTTCTGGAAGATATAATCGCTTGCTTCCATCTTTTCATTGACGCCCCCTCTACCATGGAATGTGTCCTGGTGTATTCTGGACCAACTAGACAAAATAACGTCCGCAGATAAGCGATAGAGCGAGGCACTGGCACTTACGGCAGATGCTGGGCTCCATATGATCCCACTAATGTTTGATGAGATTCTAGAATTCAAATCAGGAGGATTATATAGCCAGAGAAGCATATGGAATACTTGTATATGCTCTTCGAAGCGTGCTTGCACAACACGAGCCTTGTAATGTGTGTGGAGTTGTCTTGTTGGACGAATCCAGATCCATCAGGACACATTGTCACTGTGTAGGACAATACCTGATCTGAAGTATACCCCAAGGTAAGATTAATGGTCACGATGTGTTCGGTGGGGAGGAGCGAACCCGATGATTTTCCATGGACACTATTCACCATAAGATACCGCTACTACCGTGCAGTCTTTTTGGCCAGAAACATACAGGCCAACATGCTTGCCATCAGAAACATTTGTGGTTATTGTTTGTAATTTCTTTCGAGATTCTACATTGCATTAATAAAAAATTGAGATTGGCACTATTAATAATATTATAAGCATTGTAAGGAATTTGATGATTTTATTTTCAACAGTTGATCGGAGAGGATGTCAACTATTTTTAATTCTTCCAATATGGTTTTATACACCGGTAGAGGGCACTGTTGATCAGCAAGTCTTCGATTGATGTTTATGTAAGTACAACAACGACTTTTTTCTTCTTTGTTGGGAGTCGGAGTGTTTGTTTTGGCATACGTCAGTCCTACCCACTCTCTGACCTGCCTGACAATGGCAGATACAGTAAATCATGTTTGTAGATGTGAGTGCGTGCGAGGGAATATTTCCACTTTTGTCTTTCCACTAAAATGGCAAAAGTCAATACAGAATTATGAGACTAACAAGAATGTTTAATATAACTAAGATAAACATTGCTTTTTACATTAATAGTAATGCCTAGTTTTCACCCTTATCGTATTTTCTTGGATTACAACACTTTTCTTGTAGGTGCTAAGAATAACAAAAGCTGTCTCAACATTCTGTTTCGAGAAACGTAAAGTAACTTTTAGAGCTTGGAGTGTCTAGCCAAGTTAGAATACTTTTTAAGCAACTCCATTTGGTTCATAGCAAAAAGAGAAACGAGTCCTAGATGACATGATCATAAGAAAATAAACATCTCTTGTCACTGACAGCTGTCTTGGTTACCAACTCCAGATTCGTTAGTCGCACGTGCCAAACTCTATTTACAAATCCGTGTCCATGTGACAAAGATGACGTCGTTGTATGGTTCGCAGAAACCGATGACGTCATACGGCCACAAAGTACACTCAGTAATTAATGTGACTCGCTTCTTTTGCACTCTGCCAAAGGTTAGTAGGAGTTGAACGTTTCCTCCGGGGATCTCAGATTTCTTTTAATGATTATTTTCATTTTATTCTTTTGAACTCAGCATATTCGTAGACTAAATATGGTTAGTGTCATGTTAATCAGTTTGTAGGTGTACGTTCTGTATCGTATCACACATAAATCTTGTCATTATTTAATAATTAATTATTATTGTTACAAAAAATCAATCCATATTTGAGATTATTTTATAGAATTTATTAATTAATATATGGAAAATTTAATTATATATATTATTTATTTTGAGTTCTAGTCTCTCGTTATTGACCTTTTTAGAAGGTAACGATGACTCGGAGAGGAAGAAATACAGAGTAATTAAAAGAGGCCTCAATGGACCAGTTTTAGCTTACTCGGGTACTGCTTAAACAGTCGTTTGACTTTACACACTTTAAAGGCAAAAATATATTAATATTAAAAATAGCTTAAGTCAGCATAAATTATTATGAATTAATTAATACGTATTATCAATGTCCAAACTAATAGGACAGACAGGGTTGAAAGTAACAAATCCATGAAGCTTAGGCTCAATTCAGCTGAAGAACCAAAAGAAGATTTTTCGATTATGACACACAATTAACATCGCTGAAGATACAGATACTTTAATTGTAACGGTTTTATATTAAAAATTTACAGGTTTTTTCTATTATTTTTAAATATTAGAAAATATTTTTTATAATTTTAAAATTATTCAGTTAATTTTAAAGTAAAATATAAGTTACAATATTATTTCAGAGAAAATGAGGGATAGAATAAATAATTCAACAGTTAAATACTTGAAAACTTATTAAAATGTTAATTCTTAATTATATAACATACTGATTTTAATCTCTGTTGTTTAAGATCTTCGATTTTTAAAAATTAACAATATGAAATTTTTAAAAATAAATGACTTAAACAATGCAAATTCGTTAAAAAAAACTTATTTTTTATTGCTTTGCATTGCTTTTTGTATAGATGCACAGTGTATAGCTGAAAAGCTAACTCACACTTTTAGACCTATGTATAAAAAGTGTCATAAATGATATCTGAACGGTACTATTAGTCAGGTATCGTTGAAACCCCTTCGTTAATAACACAACATAATGCATTAAGATGAATGTCAATATTGACAGTGCTGCCTCGCTCAAACTCACGATCTGTTTAGCCTCCCTCTTCCCTCCTGACATTGGAGTGTACTTCATGAGCTCAGCTAGTTTATAGCGATACTTTATGTATATGTTTCACTTAGTTTTCTTACTTCGTAAGATTTTCTAAACTTTGAGGAAAGTCTCATAATTGCTAAGTTTTGTAAAAGTTTGCAGAATAAAATGCTAAGTTATTACTTTAGATTAAAAATGATTCTGCTGGGAACATATGCATAGTAAGTTGATTTCTGAAAACTTTTAAAACATACAGAAATTATCAAAATGTATTTAGTGTTCCATCGTCTGTTGTGATTTTTAGAAGTGTTGATTATGTAATAACTTAATTAAATCTTTACGTGATATATGAATTTCTTCTGGCTATCGGCCTAAATCAATATTTTTTTATTTGCGGTACAGATGGCGCTATAGAGTACGTGTGTATATATGAATATTAGTCAATCAAAACGTTAGTGAAAATTAAACTAATAACACAGATTTTTTTGTTTATTCGTAGCTGATAGCATAATTTTGTTGACATATTGCCTCATGACAGCAGTCTTGTACTTTGCTTCAACTGATGAGTGCCAAGGAAACTATTTTAAAACTAACTACTTCGTGTTGGTAAACAAAACATATATTATAATAAATATTACTTTAAAAATAATATAAAATAGTATGCATTAAAATAAATAAGAAATTTAAAAAAAAGTTGTGAATTTATTTGAAATGTTTTTCTACACCATCAAATTCTTTTCATACATAAATTATAATTAAACTATGGAAAGATCTCTCCTTTCGGGGAGCTGGTTCAATCGACCGTGAGATGCGGTGATTGATGATTCATCAATCCAATACCCTTGGAGGGTAATGGATAGCAATGCTGTAGCTAATGAAGCTCTAACTGAGGCTCGGCTCGGCTATTGCTGTTACCCTCCTGCCATGATCAGAGCTTTAATAATAGCTCAATAACTTTATCCCTACACTGTCCGCTACAGATAACGGGGAATATGAAAAGCATTCTTGCTTCGCCCCTTTAAGCCAGTCCTTATAAGGACTATATAAGGACTATATATAAGGACTCTCCTTTCGGTCACCTCAGGATAAGGGGATTCTCAACCAACTGAACAACGAAGTTAGAGAAGCACTTAAAGCTTATTAAAGCTTATAGGAACAAAACTTGGGAAGCCAAACTAGCCTCTGTATCACCCGGCGATCACTCCATCTGGAACATATTAAGAAGTCTCAGAAACAAAAACAAATCTCTTCCCCCACTCAAGTCAGACACGGGACTAGTACACACGGACGCAGAAAAAGCTGAAGAGATAGCAAAGCACCTAGAAAAACAATGTAGCCCTACATATGACAACTTGGACTTCAAACATGTCTATAAAATCCACCTCCATGTCAGACATGCACTGAAAGTCACCGATACCTGCAACAACATACCTCCAAACACCTCACCAGCAGAAATCTATGAAATTCTAAAGAAGCTAAAGAATAAAAAAGCCCCCGGCCCAGATGGCATAACAAATAGAGTAATAAAACTGCTTCCCCAAAGAGCTGTTGTACATCTCACCACCATAATCAACGCCATGTTCCGATTTAACTATTTCCCCAGCTATTGGAAAGTCGCAGATGTAGTCCCAGTGCATAAACCAGGTAAAGATCCACACCTGCCTGAAAGCTATCGACCCATCAGCCTAATCTCAAACTTAGGCAAAATTGCTGAAAAAATCATTCTCTCTAAACTCCACGTCCTCAGTAAATGAGTTAAATATCATTCCTAAGGAACAATTTGGATTCAGACAACATCACAGCACTACTCAACAAATTTATAGGATAATTGAGTATATCACCACCGGATACAATTGGCACCAGCACACCGGAGCAGTCTTCCTTGACATAGCGAAAGCTTTTGACAAAATATGGCACTTGGGATTACTACACAAACTCATTTCAGCAGGTATACCATCAAGTATCGTCCACCTAATTAAATCTTACCTCCAGGACAGACACATACAAGTCAAAATAAATGGTACAGTTTCAAGTCAGCGACGGATCTCTGCGGGAGTTCCTCAAGGTTCCCTATTGGCTCCGATCTTATTCTCAATATATATGACAGACATCCCACACAACCGAATGTCATCCATCTTAGCACTTTATGCGGACGACACAGCAGTTCTTGCCAGATCTCTACGACCTCATCTTGTCACTAAAAAGTTGCAAGAAAACCTGCTACAACTAGAACATTAGTTCTCCAAATGGAGATTACAAGTGAACGCCCAGAAGAGTGTAGCAATACTTTTCACCAGAAGAATGGCAACTCCCATGGGGGACCTTTATCTTTTCAACACCAAAATCCCCTGGCAAACAGAAACAAAATATCTTGGAGTAATTCTGGACAAAAGATTAACGTTCAACCCACACACCAAAGCCTTATGTACGAAAGCATCTAAAACTATTGCACAACTTTACCCTCTAATAAATAGAAAAAGTAGACTGAATACCAGAATCAAAGTGCTCCTCTACCTGTTGACGATCCGCCCAATGTTGACATATGCTTCTCTCCAGCCTGGAGCCACACATCCAACTCCAACATCCTCAGGCTGCAGAGAGTGCAAAATAGGTGTTTACGCATGATATTGGACGCACCGTGGTTTGTAAGGAACGTGCAACTGCATAGAGATACAAACATCCCTTACATCTACTCCTTCCTATTAACTACAGCAGAAATTTTTTTCTCAAAGATCTCTACACACCCCAACGATCTAGTTAAACAAGCAGCAAACTATGAAGAGACTGATCTCTTCAAATACAAGAGGCCAAAAGCCATCCTAAATACTTGCAACAATGACTAATCTCCGTTCCCCCCAGGGCGAGCTCTCAGATCATAAATCTTTCCTTCAATTCATCCTCCTTATCAGACAACGGGGAATTAAAGCATCTTGCTTCACCCTTCTGGCCAATGATGTTATGTTATGTTATGTCTCCTTCCGGTGGGCGGGATAAGAATATCCACAATGTATAGCTCATGCTTGACGTATGAGGCATGAGATTCTGTTTCCATCAAATTCTTTTCATACATACATAAATTATAGCTCATGCCTGTCGTACGAGGCATGAGATTCTTTTTCCATCAAATTATTTTCATACATAAATTATTTTTTTATACATAAATTATTCTTCATACATACATAAATTATAATTAAACTATGGAAAGATTTCTCCTTGTGGTGGACGGAATAAGAATATCCCCAATGTATAGCTCATGCCTGTCGTACGAGGCGACTAAAATGGGTACTCTGGGAGGGTAATGGATGGCAATAAAGTTCTAACTGTGGCTCAGCTATTGCTGTCACCCTCCTGCCATGATCAGAGCTTTATATAGCTCAATAACATCTTATCCTTACACTGCCCTCTACAGATAACGGGGAAGATGAAAGGCATTCTTGCTTCGCCCGTTTAAGCCAGACCTTATAAGGATAACACGTGTGTTTTCAATATTGAACATATTCATAGGTTACATAAGTTGGTGGAGATTCATTGCATCGGTGATCATTCTAAACAAACAATCATTCACCTATAAATAAACAAATCCTTTGTATATCCAATTATTTCTTACTAAGCTCTGTAACTGTTTGGACTTCGAAGGAAAAAATAATTTGATACTTGCAAAATCTTTCTATTGAACGTCGACTTGAGCAAATTGTTTCTCGTTTACAGATTGCTAAATGCAGTTTTATATTCTGAATAAAAGATGTACCAGATATAGTGATGCCTTTCTATACAGACTTCAAATTTTTCGTAGTTTTATCACGCACATCTCGATAGTTCGTTTTCCTTCGTGTGTACAATATTACGTTTCAATAGTCCATTACACCAAATTAGGTTCTTTGAGATTCGATGAGCCTTAAGTTTCTTGGCAATGTGCCAATATCTTTCCTAATAAAAAGTTGCCATAGATGTGTTTGTGTGTGTGTGCGCGCGCTCGTGTGTGCTATACGAACAAGCAATCAGCCAGATTACGTTGTTATTATTAAGGCTATAAAACTGTGCAAATACGTTTATTTGAGACCTAATAGTCAGGAAATAGTATTAAATGACCAATAATAGTCTTCATTTGTTACGAATAAACGATAGGGAAAAAAAATCAGAGGTAAATAGACAACTTTATAATGCTGACAATAATTGTCAGCATTATAAAGCTTTAAATAAATAAAACTGGAATCTCGGAGGATGTTTGCGTTTAGTAAAGGAGACCCTTTGTGGAAATTTAGTTTGTTATTCATACTATCCTTTGAAAATTATTAAACTTATCTACTATTGTAATTTAATTAACAATTATTTAAGGCATGTTGAAAATATTGTCTAATTTGTTCCAAAACTCTCTTACGTTTACGAATTTTAAATTACCTTTCTAAGAAACTATTAAAGCCATGTTAGTCATGCTTGGATGATTACATTGTAGTCACAAGTGAATCATTGTTCCCAGATTAGGATATTGGATCCACCTATGATGAAAGATCACCAAAAGATGAACTACGTGTATTGAAGACTCTTGGGATTATGCGCAGTTGGGTTTCTGAATATCGATTCAGTCGTCAATGTGCGATTGTTTACACGAAGCATCAAATAACGTGAAGCTGACAGCACGTGGCATCAGATCTAAGAAATAAAAAATATCTAAGTTCCTTTAGTAGGTGTTCTCATGATATTAAGTTACTGAGTAAATATAGCAACAATCGATGATTAGTGATGTCCATAGCCTTAGGCAAGTCATATAAGACCTTTAAATATTGTTATGATCTGGAACTTTTATTAGCTTTTATTTTGTGTGAAATAATCCAGATAAGTGTCTATCGTTGTTGTGCTTCTATCTTTCTTTTGGCATTGTGCCAAGAGTCAAATAGACAATACCTAGAACATGCGCCAAATTCTTGCGCTTTTATGTTTATTTTGGCATTATGCCAAGAGTCAAATAGACAAAACCTGGAGCATGCGCCAAACTCTTTTTGCTTTAATAACTATAGGTGAAATTATGCCAAGAACGAATTATACTTAAAGCATGTGCCAAAAGTTTTTATTATTATTTTTTTTATTACCAACTACTCGGGGATATCTTCTATCTGCTTAAAAGTGTATGCATTGTGTAGAGTAAATGCCTTTTTTTTAAAGAAAAATTTTAATGGAAAATATTAGTATTGCAGATATTTAAAAAATCAGTCTCTATGAATATTGTAAGTACTAAAGAACAGAGCCGAAAGATTCCAATTTGGTATAAGTAAGATATTAAAATACAGGATATTATGGATCCATCCATATTTTATAATCAAATATAGGGAAAATGAACTATAATCGTCAATAATAAAATCTCATGAGTGACTTAAGAGGTGTCACTTCTCAGGTAGCGCGAAGCTCTGGATCTCTTATGAATCTCGGCGCTGTGCCCAATCACTAGCCGAACTTCAGGCACTAATTTGATGATTTAATATAGATGATTGATGTAAGATAGATGATTAATGTAAGATATTAAAATGGAGTATATTATTTAAGCACTTTTAAAAACTTTTTAAGCACTAATAAAAAGAATATACGGTCTCCTGGACAGAATTCGTGTCTTTTAAATAGTGCAAACTAAGTCATTTCCGCTGTCAATGACTGTATTTTCGTAAGCTTGCTGATAAACTTCCCGACTTTAACTTTCTTTTTATATCTGTCTATAAAATATGAATGAGTTCACGATATCCTCCATTGTAATATCGATATTCTTAGACTTTGTACTTTATTCATCTTTTTATTGTGGTCAATTCAAAATTATGATAAAAATTAAAAAAAAAATTAAACATGAACAATATTGTTTATTATCGATAAAATGATACAGTCTAGTACATTGATGGCGAACCTATGACACGCATGTCAGCACTGACACACTTGAGGGTTTCAGGTGACACACCTTTGATGTTGAAAAATATTGGTATTCTGATGAAAAAACTAATTTCAGTAATTTCAGTTTATTAAGTTAATTGCATAAATTCATATTATATGAATTCATAGATTGTATATCAATATCCTATTAAATAAATAGCCTAATATGATATGTATAAGTCACCATCTATGATTCAGTAGTTAAATTTATAATGCATGTATGCAAGTGGCACATCAACAACGTCAATATTTAAAAAAAAAAGCTGTTTGACACACCTGGGTAAAAAAGTTCGCCATCACTGTACTAGATAGCGGACATATTACAGATATGACAGTAAATGTCGTAAGCAGGTTGGATTTGCTAGGAAATAAAAAAGGTGTTTTTTTATGTTCTCTTTGAATAATCCCATAAAAATAGCACTGTTTTGACCTGCTTCAGCTGAATTAGATGAAAAGCTGTGGTTTGAGCTACGTTACAAACACGTATTTCTGATTTATCCTTTTCGGGTTTTTAAACAAATTTCACCTTTTAAAGCAGTATTTGAGAAATAACAATTTAAAACATTTTATTTTTAAGTAATTCAAAATTACTTAAAAATAAAATCCATTATCATAACCCCAATAATGTTCTAAAATAAAAACTATAACAAATGTTATGTCTTTAATTGTAATGTCCAAATATTTAAAGAGACGGAGTAAACACTAAAGCACTACGAACACTCTACTACTGGCACAAACTGCATATAAATAACAGTGGAACTTCGCGACGGACAGTGCTCGCATCTCACTATGACGTGCATATGCTTGCACGCGTAGCAATGTGGCACTGTGAAAAATACAGTGCCGCTAGCTAAATAAAATTTAATTTTTATTATTTTTTGTACAGAATAAGAGAATGGTATAGTATTGTTGATGATAAAAGAAAATATTACAAGCAAATAGAAATAAATGAATAAATATATTTATATATCGAGAAAAATTGGGAGTGCTGCAGTGCCTATGCACGAGCCGCTCCTCGAGAGGAGCCGCTCCTCGTGCATAGGCACTATAAGACAGAAATAAGGCGGATATGATTTATAAGCAGACGAAGACAAAATTCATCATGAAGGAAAGACCAGAGAGAAAGAAAGAAAGATGAAATGAAAGGAGAACAGACAGCCAGACAGCAGAAAGAGAAACTCTCTCTCTCTCTCTCAGCTAAATAAACCGTTATGCTGCATTCTCTCTTTCCTTTCTAATCTCTTCATCACTGCCCGTAAAATAAATCTGATGAAAATCAAACACGGAAGTAAATTCTTTCCGTTGTTTTCCCAAATCACTACAACTGAAAGATCAATAAAGTCAACAAACGAATTGAATGCATCTTAAAATGTAAGCCATCCGTGAGATTTTCTTCACCTCGAGGATCCAGCTAAAGAATTTCCTGCCAGTCGTCCTAGATTTCGAGTTACTTGCGTATCTGAGCTCCTGAACGAGTGCTTTGTACTTTCTCTGGTATTAATGAAAAGCTTTGACCAACTACTGTGGAATTCGCACATGCGCAATACAAGTCATTCGAGTGTTTCATTATTGGCCCGTTAAGCCTAAGTTGAGTACATAATAGAATATATGTATAGGTCATTGCTGTGTCACATCGACATTGGAATTATTTGCTATCTTTAACCCTATAACGGCAGATCATTATACTCCGTAATTACTTCATTCCTACCCCCCCCCCCACCTTTCCAGAAAAATGTGAATAGACTAAAGAATCTATTTTTTTCTTATCTTATAGGCGAAATTCCCGGAAATGACGCATGTCTCATGGCGTAATGTCAGCAATCATTCGAGTAGTTTCAGCTTCGCGTCGAGGTAGAGGCAAGATAATCATGGTATTTGTCATGCTGTCATCTTTTATCTCCTCTTATAACTGTATGGAAAGAGTTGGTCTAATGATCTCCAGTACGGTTTTGCTATTGGTTACACAGAGACCGCGAGCGAACAATGCCATGATACAGTTCATTTTTTTCTGTAGTACTTTATTATGTAATATTTATAAATGATTATTTATAATTTGAACAGTCACAGACGATATCAAGAGGTGAAGAATCCTCGCCATGGTTCCCTCATAAAAATGAAAAGGTAGAAGTACGAAAACAGTAACAAACATTAGAAATAGCTGCATCATCTGTACAATGAGTAGCGTGATAAATAATTCCTAAAATTTCTCTCTCTTTCTCTCCTCCCCCACCTCCCTCTAAGATCTTGTAAACAATGCAAGTAAATAAACACATCAGGTGGGACTTTCTTTGTTGCATAAATAACTATAAAGATGATTTGTCACGCTCAAGGTGGCCAAACGGAAAATAATTAATCATGGTGACTTCTGAATTACAGATATGACAGTAGATGTCGTAAGCAGGTTGGATTTGCTAGGAAATAAAAAAGGTGTTTTTTATGTTCTCTTTGAATAATCCCATAAAAATAGCACTTTTGACCTGCTTCAGTTGAATTAGATGAAAAGCTGTGGTTTGAGCTACATTATAAACACGTATTTCTGATTTATTCTTTTCAGGTTTTTAAACAAATTTCACCTTTTTAAGCAGTATTTGAGAAATAACAATTTAAAACAATTAAAAATTCGTTGCTGTGTGCTCTCAGTAATTTGTAACAATAGAGCGCGTCAGGTGAATCTGCCAATGAGAAAAGCAATATTAGTATACTGCAAAGCCATCTATATATAATAATGGTACGGTTTATGTATAATCATACTTCGATGCTCATTTTTTTTCTAACTTGTTTCAAATGCCCGAATAAAGAAAGACAATTAAATAAACTACTTAGTTATAATACTAATAAATATTAATTAACTAATAAGTATTAGGTATTTGTCTTGCCTAGTAGGCTGAAGTCCCAACCCACCTGATCAACGTGGTACGAATTAGGACCAAAATCCGCCATATTTGTAATCACATGGTTCTGATAAAACATAAAGACCGAAGAGCCCATAACAGGCATTGTAATGACCTAAATTAAGTTACCTAAATTATCCATCTTTTCAGAATGGTGATCTAAACTTTAACCTGCCCATAAGGTCTCTATAGAAAGGTGATGAGATTCTAAAGAAAAATGGAAAAACGATACTGCAATAGAAGAATGTTCATTGCCACTTACAATTGTAGACCTCTTCAAGGTGACACCTACCTGGAATAGCTATTGAGAGAGACTATATATATATATATATATATATATATATATAGCCAAGACATCAAAATACTTTCCCTCTGAGCCCTTCAAGGAACATTGGTTGCATGAAGCGAATGATGAACTTCGAAGCCTAACCATTAGGGTTCGAAATTCATTTATAAAGCATGCATCAACGTATGCACACTGTGTGTGTGTGTGTGTGTGTGTGTGCGCGCGCGCTAGTTATTGCCCTAGCGTTAGGGTAGGTATTGTAAAGCGAAGAATTAAAAATAAAAATGAGCTGTTTTATAAGTAGTGCATTTTAAAGAGTAATATCCGAAGTTTTTTTTTTTTTTTGTATATTGTTAATATCTGTGTTCTATTGCATATTGTAATAGACGTTGATTGTAATTGTAATAGCCTTTAATTAAAACTTTAATAGACGTCGATTGTAATAGCCTGAACGTCGATTGTAATCAATGTTCAGGCCTAATTCGAGGTTTGTAGCTTCCTGAATTTTTGGGCAAGAACCGATTTGGGGGCAATGTGAAGTATGACATTTCAGTGATATGTATAAGATATCTGCAGCTATCCGAGGTTTTCTAAATATTATGAGTTGAGATTTATTGCTATTTGTTACGAGAAAATTACTCATGAGCAATCAGTGATCATGTTGAAGTCTGCTTGTAAATGTTGTGCCTCTTAATGGGTGTTTGTGTATGGATATGAGTAGTGTGTCATCTGCTCACTGATAGATGTAACTGTATAGCTAAAGGTTGGATAGATCGTTTACAAAAATATTGAAAAGACATGGTAATAAAATTACCCTTTGCTGAATGCCACAATTAATCTCAGTTAATATTGTAATAATAATAATAATAATAATAATAATAATAATAATAATTCCCTGTATTTTTTTTTAATTTAAGGGAAAAAATATCTTTTTCTTATAAGGCAGTGCCAAATAAAATGAAAAAGAGTAAGAAAGTAGAAATACATCGGAGTATATAAGCGATAAATTTAAGAAACAAAACCATGTCCATGAGACATCGAAAAAAAATGAAACAAACAAGCGTTATGAGTTGAATGCTACCAACTTAATTGTTTCCCCTCTACAAATCGAGAATAAAAAAACTCTTAAAAGCGGCTAATTTCAAAACTTGTATGGATTTTGTTTTTTCACATAAAAAGAAGATCAAATTTAAAAAAAAAAAAGCTTTAGTACTCTTTTTATGCATTATTGACATAGTCCAAAGGAACTAAAAAAAATCCTCATGTCATTTGCATTTGGCTTGATGAAATGTTTGTGTCACTAAAATCATCCATTCTGCAAACAATTCTATTTTTTTTCTGAATAAATCTTTTCAACTTGCAAGATTCCAAAATATAAACTTTTTAAATATATTAAAATGTAGCTATTAAAACTACTTTGTAGTTACAATAAAAATTATTAAATCAATTAAATAATAGTTGAGAAAGCAACTTTTTTTATTGAAACACCCAATATTTTTTAAAATATAGATTATTAAATATCAATTGCACTATATCGGTCTACCTTTTGAGGATTGAAAGTCGGATGGATTTTCAATCCAATACCCTTGGAGGGTAATGGATAGCAATGCTGTAGCCAATGAAGTTCTAATTGAGGCTCGGCTATTGCTGTTACCCTCCTGCCATGATCAGAGCTTTAATTGCTCAATAACACCTTATCCCTACACTGTCCTCTACAGATAACGGGGAATATGAAAACCATTCTTGCTTCGCCCCTTTAAGCCAGTCCTTATAAGGACTAAGGTCTACCCTTGGAGGGTAATAGATGGCAATGCTTGTTGCCAATGAAGTTCTAATTGAGGCTCGGGCTATTGCTGTTACCCTCCTGCCATGATGAGAGCTTTATTATATTATATTATATTATATAACTCAATAACACCTTATCCCTACACTGTCCTCTACAGATAACGGCGAAGATGAAAAGCATTCTTGCTTCGCCCCTTTAAGCCAGTCCTTATAAGGACTTTTCAATTTATGGATAACAAAATCCAGAAGACTGAATTCACCATTTTTGACAATTTAGTATTGTTGGAAATAAAAAAAAGAAATTCTAATTAAAAGTTTGTAGAGTAACATTTTATTGCAGTAAACATTAAAGTAATGTTTCGATTTTTTAAGTAGCATCTGTTATTTATTTTTTTAAATAGCCGAGCATTCCATACAGTTTAATAAAACACGTAATGAGCCGAACCAAAGCATTTCTGTGCTTTGATTTCACCTGTCAGAATAGCATGTTTCATAATATTTAACCGTAATATTTCATCATATTTTAATTAACATGATTAATTAATGAATGAATAGAAAAAATGTACGTCATCATCATCAAATTCCTGCCCTCGTGGGGTGTACGGGATATGATAGTACTACATGAAACATTTACATCATTACTAACTTCCTATCTACAATTTTCGTACAAAAAATGTACGGTCTTCACAAAATGAAAAATTCCCATTTGTCATGAGACTTTGTCAAAAATAACAAAGATAATCGAACACGAAGCTAAATCTATTGTTTTCCGAAAAATCTTTAAATCATTTACCAGATAAAAGAATTGAATATTTTCTTTATAATGAAATTTATATTAGTTAATACTTAACAAGTAATTATGGCAGGGTTTCTCCTCCCAAAAAGTAGGTTTTTTTTATTCAGCAATCAGAAAAAAATACATGCCTTCTCTAGAAAAAAATACATTGGAATCACTAACAATATTTTGGTTTAATAATAATGTGTTATTCTTTACAATGTTATATAAAATGATATGTTAATAATAAAAATAATACTTATAAATTTAAAGAAATTTAATTATTCCTATAAAATAGATAAAAATTTAGTTTAAATTCATATACGATCGACCGTAAATTCGGTGATTGAGACGAGCCAAAAGTACTTTTTAGGACTTCCAGGGTAACAAATGGCAATGCTGTAGCCAATGAAGTTTTAACTGAGGCTCGGCTATTGCCGTTACCCAGCCATGACTAGAGCTTTTTAGCTCAATAACACCCCATCCACACAGATTATCTTCATTCAGATGACGGGATAAAGAGTCAAGGACTCAGTCCATCGCCCAGTTCTTTTAAGAACGATCGACCGCGAGATGCGGTGATTAATACCGTTGGAGGGTAATGAATGGCAGTGCAGTAGCCAATGAAATTCTAACTGAGGGTCGGCCATTGCTTTTATACCCCATCCACACAGATTTTCTTCATTCAGATGACAGGATAAAGAGTCAAGGACTCAGTCCATCGCCCAGTTCTTTTAAGAACGATCGACCGCGAGATGCGGTGATTAATACCGTTGGAGGGTAATGAATGGCAGTGCAGTAGCCAATGAAATTCTAACTGAGGGTCGGCCATTGCTTTTACCCTTCTGCCATGATCAGAGCTTTAATAGCTCGATAACACCTTATCCCTACACTGTCCTCTACAGATAACGGGGAAGATGAAAAGCATTCTTGCTTCGCCCCTTTAAGCCAGTACTTTCCATTCTGAGCAATCCTCAACGGATTGCTGAGAATAAACATAATAGAAAACCTACCTTCACTAAACATTATCAGCTGAAACGTAAATGAAAAAATAACAAACAAGATTACAGAGCTACAGGAATTTGCAGCAGAGACTCAGAGCTAATATTATCCTCAACGAAAAACATCTGCGACAAACGAAAATCAACAACTATATCATTTCCGCATGAACAGATCCTACACAAGAGGAGGAGACACAGCCATCTTCATCAAAAAAGGAATAAAACACAATCAATTCGATAAGCCTCAAACTGAAAACATTGAAACAAGGAATCGAAGTCCATATGGAAAACACAGTCCCAAGATATTAGCAGCCTATAATCCCCTAAAAAAAACTCCTAGAAACAGACCTGGAAAAACTACTGAACGCAGGTAGAGTATTGAACATAGCTGGAGATTTTAATGGCAAACACCCAACTTGGAACAGTAGAAATTCAAACATCAACGGCAAAACACACTCATCTCATACGCTACCACAAGAAACATGATAGCAATAGAACTCACAGAGCCCACATATTATGAAGCCACCAGCCGTCCAGAAGTACTTGATATAGCAATACAACAATACACATAGCACACGGCTATCAAATTCAGCCGATCAACCACGTGAGTGAGTACCACAACCCCATCATATTGCAACTAGGCACCATACACGATCTAACTGAAAACAAAAAATCACCTTTATTAACTGGAAATAACTTCCCCTCAGCCTTCCAAGAAAACCTAGGCCCAGACGTTATGTGTACTACACATAACATCTACTAAAGAAACAGAAAAGGCAGTGGCAACCCTTAAGAAACAAATATTGGCAGCAATATCCTATGTTACAAACCCGTGCACCGCCAAACAGACTCCTAGAGGAAATAAAACATCTTATCCGAGAAAAGAACAGGCTACGAAGACAATATCATAAAACAACGGATCCCACAGATAAACAGGCAGTTACTAGAGCAACGAATCAGGTTCGGCATCTACACGACCACCGAAACCAACTTTTGAACAACAAGGTACGTCACCGAGGCGCAGAAGACCGATCAATATGGACAGTTATGAGGTCGCTTCGCTCAAAGAACAATACACTCCCTCCAATCCAAGGTGAATATGGAAAAGCCTATAAAGGCGACGAAAACGTGGAAGCATGTGCAGATAGCTTGGAAAGAGAATGCAGCGCCAACGTCATAAGAAAAATCCCCACTCTAGTGCGCAAAATGACTCAGAACGCCACACCCCAATCTAACATACAACTACATTTCACCAGCTGAAATATATCAAGTCATAAGAAACTCGATAACAAGAAAGTCCCAAAATCACGAACAAAGCGCCTCAAACTATGCCACGCAAAGGCATCATGCATATAGTGGCCATCACCAATGCCATCGTAAGGGTATATCACTATCTAGATCAATAGAAACTTACAGACGTCTTCCTAATTCCAAAACAAGAAAAAAATACACAACTTTCACAGAACTATCAACTCATCAGTCTACTATCATGCGTAGGCAAGATAGCTGAACGCGCTATGCTTGTACCGATTCAATTGGCAGAAGGAAGCAATCACGTCCTACCAGAGGAGCAATTCGTCCTTTAGAAAAGAGCACTCCACAACTCAACAAATGTACAGAGTTAATGAATACATTTTACCCAAGGGTATAAATGGCACCAGCACTCTAGTGCAATCTTTCTAGATATAGTTCTGGTATTATGGATTAATTTTCAAGCTACACCAAGTAGGAATTCCATTACCACTAGTTCTACTCGTCAAGTCATATCTGAAGAATAGAACATTCAGGAAAAATTTAAATGGAATTAGATCCAGGGAAAGAAAAATCACAGCTGGAGTCCCCCAAGGCTCTATAGTGTCTCCCTTACTCTTCTCAAGTCGGCCAAATATCTTGAAGTTAGGTTGATAAAAGCCTAAACCTCAAGAAACATATAAATAATGTCTCCACTAAAGCCAGACCATAGCACAGCTGTATCCGCTCATGAATAGGAACAGCTTCCTTAATATAAAGAACAAAATTCTTCTCTACAAATCAGTGATAAGACCTCAACTAACCTACGCCTGACCAGCCGGGGGAAACAGGACTAAAATAAACATCCAAAGATTACGAACGTTTTTGTTTGTGAGTATTAATGAGAATTATGAGATACTTTTTATTCTCGAATTTTTGATTGTGTGAAAAGTGCACGATCATTGCAAATAATGAGTGAGAAATACATAATGAAATACGCATGATAAAAGACACATTAATAATAAAACCATGAAATCACTGAAAACAAATAACACCGCAGAAAAAAAAAACTAGAAAAGTAATAAAAAAAAGTTTTTTTCTTATCAAAGCTATCGCCGATGATTGTTGTTGATCCTTGTCTTATAATGAATGAACAACTTTGTTCATTCATTATTCAATAGAACTAGGGTATTTTTTATGATCCATGGTTTCATATATATATGACATTACTTCAAAATAAAAAAAGAGTATGGTGTATATAAAATAAATATATTTAAGAAATATATTTGTAAAAATTTCATAATTAATTTTTTTATTTCTGCCTAGTATATCTGTTTATATAAGATTTTTAATTAATTATTTATTAAAATTAAGTACTTTATTTATAAAAAAACTTTTTATAACATTGAAAGTTTGCTATAATCAAAATTTGAAAGTTTCTAATACTTTTTTTGCGATGGCAAATGTCTGGTATCAAGATTGACCGACAGAGACATCTAAGCCTGACTAGTGTTACAAGTGTTATAATAGAGCCAAAATTCGGCCTGTTCTCAGAAGAGTGTTAAATTATATAGTATTCATATTTATTCGACAGTGGTTTCAACAGAAGTCTTCACATTTGAAATAAAATAATGGAGACGCTGCTAGATAATACATATTAGTGTTGGCATATATTCTTCGCAAAAAATTCGCATAAAATAAACTATCTAAATCATTGCTCCATATAGATAGTTATTTTGTTATAATAAAACATTAATATTGTTTGTAATATTTTAGTGCATCGATACAATGCGATTCCACAGGTTTCAACTTGATGAGAGAATACAGTCAAATGTCCCAGCTTTTATTTAATCGAATAATCAGAGAGTCATTCAAAATGAACGTGTTGTATTAATAATTTCGTAATATAAATCTAGTAATGTCACATATCATCATGATTTTATCAGCAAAAGTTCATTTACCAACGTCCGTGCACAATTGGGAGTTTGTATTTCCTTTTTCCTACCTAATTTAAATGATAAACAGATAACATGAGATGAAAGCCTAACTTTAATAATGCAATATAATAACTCAAATCGCAACGAAACGCAGGACGCAGGACATATATGGCGCAGAGGGTGAAGCTTGACGCCTTTCATATTCCCTGTTGTCTATTTCGGGAGCAGTGATGGGAGAGATTTGTGAGCTATTTTAGCTCGCCCTAAGTGGGCAGAAGTGGTTACACGTCGTTGAGTGTTAGGATGGCTTTCGGTCTTTTATGTTTTCCAGTGGTCATTACCGTCATAGTTTCCGGCTTGCTGTATTAGTTGGTTTGGATGCGTAGATGTCTTCATAAAGAATTTCTCTGATAGGGAGCGTAGTAGTGGAGAGATGTAGGGGATATTTATGTCCCGGTGGATCTGGGCGTTCCTGATGAACCACGGGGCGTCCAGGATCATTCGCAGGCATTTGTTCTGTAGTTTTTGTAGCTTGATGATGTTTGACTTGGAGGTATGGCTCCAGGCTGGGGTGGCCTATATAACTGTGGGACTGATCGCTGTCTTGTACAGTAGTATTTTATTTGTTGAGCTTAGTTTGCTGTGTCTGTTGATCAAGGGGTATAGCTGGGCGATAACTTTTGAAGCTTTGGTGCAAGTGCTCTTGATGGGGCTGTTGAAGCATAATCGTTTATCGTGAAGTATTCCGAGGTATTTTGCTTCAGTTTTCCAGGGAATTTTAGAGTTGAACAGGGTGATGTCTCCTTTGGGGGATGCTCGTCTTCTTGTGAAGAGTATCGTTTTGCTTTTCTGGGGGATTTAATTGTAGTCGCCAGTCTGTAAACCATTTTTATAGATTCAGGATGGTGTCTTGTAGTTTTTTGGTTACGAGATGTGGTTGGCGGGATCTGGATAGTATAGCCGTGTCATCTGCATAAAGGGCGATGGTGGATGTGAGAGGATTTTGAGGGATATCTGCCATATAGATGTTGAACAGGATCAGGGCTAGCAGTGATCCTTGAGGAACTCCAGCGAGGATTTTCCGTTGGGTTGAGTCTGTTTCATTGATTTTGACTTGCATCCTCCTGTTGGAGAGGTATCATTTGATCAGGTGTATCATGTTTAGTGGAAGGTTTGCGATGATAAGTTTGTAGAGGAGGCCTTGGTGCCAGATCTTATCAAAGGCCTTTGAGATATCTAGGAAAACGGCTCCGCTGTGCCGATTCCAATTAAATCCTGTGGTGATGTATTCTACCAGACTATGGATCTGTTGGGTGGTGCTGTGATTTTGACGGAAGCCAAATTATTCTTGTTGAATGATATTTAGTTGGTTGACATGATCTTGGAGTCTGATGAGGATGATTTTCTCTGCCATCTTCCCTAAGTTGAATAGCAGGCTGATGGGACGGTAATTATCAGGTAGGTGTGGGTCTTTGCCTGGTTTGTGAATTGGGATGATGTCAGCTATTTTCCATGACTGGGGGATGTGCTGCCGTTTGAGGATGGAGTTTATGGTGTTTGCCAGATGTGCTATTGCTTTGCGTGGTAGAGCCTGATGACTTGGTTAGTGATGCCATCCGGACCTGGGGCTTTTTTGATCTTGAGGTGGTTGATGATGCCGATTATTTCGGTAGGTGAGGCAGGCATTATAGGGCTTGGATTGTCATCGGGACGATTTACTGTGAACCTGACTTTACGATGGATCTTATATACGTGGCTGATGTTTAGGTTCTCATATGCAGGACTGCATTGTTTCTCTAGGTTTCTTGCTATGGCTTCGGCTTTATCAGCATCTGTGTATGCAAGGTGCTGTTCTGCTTGCAGAGGGGGGAGGGATTTGCGCTTGATCCTGAGGTTGTTCAGGAATTTCCATATAGAATGATCTGCTGTGGAGATGGAGGTGAGCTTGTTGTCCCATTGTTGGTTCCTGTGGTTCTGGAGAGCTTCTCGGACAGATGTTTAGTCTGTTAAGGACTATTTTGTCCTGGGGAGCAGGTGTGTTGTGGTATCTTTTTCTTTGTCTGTTTTTTTCCCTTATTAAATCCATGATTTCTTCCGGGAGACGGTTTTGTTTGTGGGTAATCGTGGATAGTGTGGCTGCTGTTATGGCTTTATTGATTTCATTGGTGAGGTTCTTTATTGCCGTGTCTATTTCTTCCTTGGCTTTTATATGGGGAACCGGACCAATGTGTTCTGGTAGTAGTACTTTCCTAAGTTTCTCCCAGACAATAGAGGTTTGGGGGGAGGTGATTGGTCTTTGTTCCCTAAGTGAAGTAGGATTTGGTTGTGATCTGATGATAATTCGTTCAAATGCTTGAATGCTGTACTGATATTTGATGTTGTGTAGAATGACGATGTCTAGGATGTCGGCTGTGCTAGTTGAGCTGTGGTGGGTTGGTTCGGTGGGTCCCGTTACGACAGCATTGTATAATACTGTGTAGCAGAAGAGGATACGGCCATTTTTATTTGTGGTTCTGCTCTTCCAGGAAGGATGTTTGGAGTTTAAGTACCCAGCGACAATGATGGATTCATTTATGCCCAGAACAGCATCCAAGTCAGAAAATAGCAGGGTCTTAGCGGGGGATTTGTAGGCGGTGTAGATTTTAAATCTTCCAGTTGAGTTTGTGTGGACTTGGACACCGGTGTCGAAGTCCACACAAACTCAACTGGAAGTTGAGTGAGTTCTAGGTTGGAGGTTGGGGGATTAAGTATGTGCCTGATGCAGTTCCTGATAAATATGGTTGTACCTCCACCTCTATAGTCCAGCTGGTCATTTCTATACAGTGTGTAGCCTCTCAGTTTTGGATTGTCTGCAGGTCTTAGATGAGTTTAATTAATTAGGATGATGTCGGGGTTATATCTGTGAGAGAATTCTTGAAGCTCCAGTGTCTTGATTTTTAGGCCATTGGCCTTCCAAGCGGCGATCAGTAGTGACTCTAGGAGTAATCTAGTTTTGTTCATTAACAAGCATTGATAAGATGGTTTGAGTTTCTTTTAGAAATCTTTTTGTATAGTTTGGTGAAGGGTTTGACTTACTGAAGTCCTGCTTCGACGGTGGCTTTCCACACTGTTGGTATTTTCCATTTGTGAAAGCTGGTGTTTTGTTGTCTTTTGTTGGGTATCAGGCAACTGGGGAACATGTGGGCAGGACTGAGAGATATGTTTCATTTTGTTGTCTGTTTTGTTCTTAGGATAGTGACTGCAGCCTCTGTAGTTTTCCGGGTGGGGGCCCCTGCAAGTTCGCCCGTTTGGCTGGCGAGGTCCTGGGTTTTGAGCAGGTTGCTGTGGGGTGGTTTTGTCCACATTTGAGGCATTTTTAGTCTGCTCTGCAGAGTTTCTGTGCGTGTCCGTATTTCTGACATCTGTGGCACTGGCCCGACGATGCTCTTTTCCTTAGTGGTTCAGTTGTGATTTTCAGACCACAGATCGTTGTTATGTTGTATATGTTCTTTTGTGTGTTAGATATCTCTACGAGTACTAGGGGCATTGGACTCTTGTCGGCTCGTAACATTCTGCTGACTTTGACAGGCGGGAGATCGTGGAGGCGGAGATCTTCTGTAATTTCATCTGTGCAGATGTTTTCTGTTCCTCCCCTGAGTACAACTTTTAGGTTTTTCTCCGACTTCAGTGAATAAGTATAATATTTAATATCTAACTCATCCATGGTTTTTGTGAGGTGTCTGTAATCGCCTACTGTGGCAGGCTGCATTTTAACTCCGTCGTCTACGTTTTTTGCCATGAATAGGCAATTTGGTGGTTTTGCATAATAAGCCTGAGGGCCATCCATCAGTTCTTTTTCCCGTAGTACAATTGGAGGGACTTTTTCATTGTTGGGATTGGGATGGCTGGGGGGCATCTTCTTCCATCCCCTCGTTTACCTGCGTCTCCGCTGTTTTACGCTTTTTTCGAGCATGGGTTTCTGTATGGTCTTTTCGAGTGGGCGCAGAGATTATCAGGTGCATCTTCCCTTCTTCCCCTGGTGTTGAGTTGTCCCCTTCTGTGTAGTCCTCAGTCGCTGAATATAAGTTTAGAAACCCTGGCCACTCTACCTCCAATTACTTCAACAGTTTTTTGAGGAGATCGAGCGCCAACTTCTTTTCCAGAAATTGAACAAAGTCGTCGGGACTCAAACTGTTCATGTTTAAAAGTATTCAAATATGATTACCTGAGAAATATTTATAATGGCGAAGAGAACGGGCAAGGGCCGGAAAATTGCATCAAAAGTCAAAGTCTTACCTTGATTCTGCTATCAAAGAAGATTCACAGAATATAAAACTCAGTCACCACTGAAATCAAAAACATTCTTCGCTGCAACAACCATCATGCCGTTCTCTCAATATTCTCGTAATCTCAACATAAAGCAACTGACAATTGACATTTATGTCTTTAGGGGTGAAGCAAGATGCTTTTTCATATTCCCCGCTATCTGTTGTGGTTACAGTGAGGGTAAAATTTAAGCAGTTTGCTCGCCCTGAATGGGCATGGAGATTATTCATCACTAAAGGAGGCTAATATAGCTTTTGGTCTTCTATATTTGAATATGTCCGTTGGATCGTATGCTGCAGCTTGCTGAACCAAATCGTTGGGGTGTGTGGACGTCTTTGGGAAAAACTTCGATGCTAAGGATTGTAGAAAAGAGAAAATATAGGGAATATTTGCATCTCTATGAAGTTGATTGTTTCTAACATACCACGAAGCGTTCAGAATCATTCTCACGCACTTGTTCTGCACTCGCTGTATCTTGATAATGTTAGTGTTAGAGGTGTGGCTCCAGGCCCGAGAGGCATAGGTGATTATAGGACGAATCGTCATCTGGTATAGTTGCAATTTGGTTATTTTGCTTAGCTTGCTATTTCTATTAATTAGCGGATAGATCTGAATTATGGCCTTAGATGCCTTTTGCACGCAGACTTAGTGTGCTGATTGAAAGATAGCTTTTTGTCGATAATTACACCCAGGTAATTTGTTTCTGTCTTCCAGCAAATTTTAGTATTGAATAGTAACACATTTCCGACAGCAGACATTGGCCTTTTGAAAAAAGAACGACTGAGCTTTTCTGGGGGTTGACTTCCAATCACCACTTAGAGAACTAACCATCCAGCTTTAGAATGTTTTCTTGAAGCTTTCTGTTAATGAAATGGGGTTTGAGAGATCTGGTTAGTATTGCCGTATCGTCCGCATACTGGGCCAAAATGGAAGACATCGGATTGTGCGGGTTGTCTGACATGTATACAGAAAACAGCAGTGGAGCCAGTAGAGATCCCTGCAGCATCCAACAAAGATGTGGTGCTGGGAGGATGTAGAACCGTTGATATTTACTTGCATTGATCTATTCTAAAGATATGAATGGATTAAATGAACCATTTCTAGTGAGGTACCGACTGAGATAAGTTTGTGCACGAATCCAAAATGCCAGATTTTGTCAAATGCTTTGGATAAGTCTAGGAAAACAGCTCCTGTGCACTGGCGCCAGTTGTAGCTGGTAGTGATGTATTCGACAATTCTGTGGATTTTCTGGGTAGTACTATGGTGTTGCCTAAAACCCAATGTTCTTTAGGGAGGATGTTTAGGTCATTTACTGAGGTTTGGAGTCGTGAGGGGATGACTTTCTCTGCAACCTTACCCAGATTGGAGATGAGACTGATTGCACGATAATTTTGGTAGGTGTGGGTCTTTGCCTGGCTTATGTATAGGAATTACGTCAGCCAGTTTCCAGGTGGAAGGAAAATAGCGAAATCTTAAAATTGCATTTATTATACTGGTCAGGTGCACTACTGCTTTTCGGGGCAGACGTTTCATCACCCGATTAGTAATATTGTCTGCTCCAGGAGCTTTTTTGTTCTTTAATTTTTTAATAATGTCATATATCTCAGCAGGTGATGTTGGTGCAATATGGTCAGTGCTGGAGAGAGGAAGTTTGAGTGAGTGTCTGACCTTGCTGTGAATCTTATATATGTGGTCAAAGTCAAGGTTTCCATACGAAGGCCTGCATTGCTCCTCTAAGTTGTGTGCTATAACTTCTGCTTTGTCTACATCTGTGTGAGCAAGGCCCTGGTCAGAGAATATTGGGGGAAGGGATCTGTCTTTGTTTTTGATATTTTTCAGTAGTCCCCAGATGGACTGATCAGTAGGTGAAATGGAGGATAACTTTTCATCCCATACTTAGTCTCTATGAGCTTTGAGTGCATCTCTTACTGCCCCATTTAATGTGTTTAGATTTGTTTTGTCTTTTGGTGCACAGGTGTTTCGGAATCTTTTCCTAGCTCTGTTTTTGTCTCTGATCAAGTTCATGATGTCTTCAGGCAAACGATCTGGCTTGCGGGCAGATTTGTAGGAGGAAGCTACCTTTATAGCAGAATTAATTTGTTGTGTGAGATTTGTAACTGCAGTTTCTACTTCTTCTTTTATGCGTATGTGAGGAGCAGGTCCAATATAATCCTTGAGTGCTGTTGACAGTCTTTCCCATGCTATGTAGGAGTGAGAAGGAGGACATATGTATTCTTGATTTCCCAGCTGTAGTAGAATTGGATTGTGATCGGATGATAGTTCATCCATGGATATAGTGCTGTATTGAAGTTTGATATCCTGCAGGATAGCTACATCCAGGATGTCAGTAGTGCCAAACGTACTGAGATGAGTTGGTTCTGTGGGGCCTGCTACAACAGCATTGCTTCATCCTAAGTAATTGGAAAGGATGCAACCATTCTTGTTGGTGGTTGAGCAATTCCATGCAAGGTGCTTGGAGTTCAGATCCTCGGCTATCATGGTCGGCTCTCTGACGTATAAGATGGCATTTAGGTCAGAGTGTAGTAGAGATTTTTGGGAAGGGTTGTAAGCTGAGTAGATTTTCAGTTTGCCAGTGGAGCTGGTGACCACCTCCACGCCAATGATCTCAAGGTTAGTTGTTGAAGGGTTGCTCACAGAGTGGTGCTTAATGTAGTTTTTAATGAAGATGGTAGTGCCGCCGTCTCTGTAGAGTAGTCTGTCATTTCTGTATAGGTGATAGCCCCTTATTTTAGGATTGTCTGAGGGTATTAAATGAGTTTCACTGATTAATATAACATCTGGTTGCTATCTATATGGGAAATCTTGGAGTTCCAGAATTTTGTTTCTGAGGCCATTTGCATTCCAAGCAACTATCTGAAGAGATGCTGGAGTAAGTTTGTTACTATTCATTTATGAGAGCTGTGAGGATGACCTGCGTTTCACGAAGAAATCTTTTAGTGGAGGTTTCAGTAGGGTTTGATAGGCTGAAATGTTGTAGCATGTTTGCTAGTGAGGCCGTAATAACAGCTGTTAGGTTTTTAGGCGCTGTTGGTTGATTTTGTTCTGGAATTGGTCTAATTGTACCGGTCACATCAGCATAGCTTCTTGTTTGCTTTCGGGTGTCTCTATTATTGGAGGTCTCCGACTGTGGCCGCTGAGTCTCCGGTTTTGATGTCTGGGCCTCTGGTGTTCTTGTGCTGAAGGAGGAGGGCTGATTGATTGCCTCCATCCGTCTGTTCTTTGGGTGCTGAGTACATCCTTTGTAGTTCCAGGATCAGGGCCACTGCAGTTGGCACATTTGCAGAGGTGGTCCTCGGCTTTGTGCAGGTATTGGTTGGGTGGCTGTCTCCACATTTTAAACATCTATATTCTGCTCTGCATAGATTCTGGTATGGCCAAACGTCTGGCACCTGTGGCACTGCCCAGAAGATGATCTTTTACGGAGTGGTTCCGGTGTGACGATGAGACCACAGACTGTTTTTAAGTTGTAGATATCCTTCTATATTTTGTGAATCTCAACAAGGACTGGCATAGGAGTCTTGTCTGTTTTGTACATTTTGCTGACCTTGACTGGAGGCAGATCCTGAGAAAGTAGGTCAGCAGCTATTTCTGCTGTGTCAATGTCTTCACAGACACGACGAAGGGCCACTTTTAAGTTTTTTTCGGAGCTGACCACAAAGGTATGATACTGGATGCCTCTGTCGTCCAGTTCTTTGGACAACCTTCTATAGTCTGTCACTGTTGCTGTCTGCATCTTTAGGCCTTCATCCATGTTTTTGGCCTTAATGAAGCCAATATGCAGATTGGACATTATGGATCATAAAGCAGCCCACTTATGCTTTTCTCTAAGGATGATCGGAGGCACCTTTTCTTTGGAAGAAATAGCGGCGTCCGAACCCTGAGAATCCTGTTCCATTTCACTAATGTCATTGGGCAGTTCATCTGTTGTCGCTGAAGGCAACGAATCTAAATGATCTTCAGCGAGAACATCTGAGACACATTCGGGGGGAAACGTGTCATACAGTTTAACTTTTCCCGGCCAATTATCACTCAGTAGCTTTCCCAGTCTGAGGAATTCCCTGTAAACTTCTTCGAATTTGGTCTCATTCAGAAGTTTTGCCATTTCAATAATTTAAAATGTGTTAAGATACAGATGGAGAAAGAGTAGAGATTTCTCAGGTGACCCCAGCAGGTAAAGATAATCCTGTGGACTTTTGAGGATGCACTAGCAAATCCCGTAGACACTCTTAGGTGTCTACCAGCAGTAAAATGTTACTATAAGAAACAAAGGCGATACCAGCGGCAGGAGGCCTAGCGTATCGCCCTTGTCATCACAAATGACTTACCTGGATTAAGCACTATGGAATATAACATGACTGTTTATGGTAGCAAGCAATTAACTACTATTACTAAGGAATAAGCATAAATAAATCGCTAAAAACATAGCAATCAAATTCTCAATTCATCATCAATAATACACGACACGAAACACTAACACACGAGCCGCCATCTTTTCAATTCCATCATCGAGCCAACGTAAAGCACATACATAACATAACATCATTGGCCAGAAGGGTGAAGCAAGATTGTTTTATTCCCCGTAGTCTGATAGGGAGGATGAATTGAAGGAAAAATTTATGAGCTGAGAGCTCGCCCTGGGGGAGGGCGCACGGAGATTAGTCATTGATGCAAGTGTTTAGGATGGCTTTTGGCCTCTTGTATTTGAAGAGGTCAGTTTCATCATAGTTTGCTGCTTGTTTAACTAGATCGTTGGGGTGTGTAGAGATCTTTGAGAAGAAGTTTTCTGCTGTAGTTAGTAGGAACGAGTAGATGTAAGGGATGTTTGTATCTCTATGCAGTTGTACGTTCCTTACAAACCACGGTGCATCCAATATCATGCGCAAACACCTATTTTGCACTCTGTGGCCTGAGATGTTGGATGTGTGGCTCCAGGCTGGAGATGCATATATCACCTTGGGGCGGATCGTCAGCAGGTCCGTAAGGCAATTGACAATTGACATTTATGTCTTTAGGGGTGAAGCAAGATGCTTTTCATATTCCCCGCTATCTGTTGTGGCTACAGTGAAGGTAAAATTTATTAGCAGATTGCTCGCCCTGAATGGGCATGGAGATTATGCATCGCTAAAGGAGGCTAATATAGCTTTTGGTCTTCTATATTTGAATATGTCCGTTGGATGTTATGCTGAAGCTTGCTGAACCAAATCGTTGGGATGTGTGGACGTCTTTAGGAAAAACTTGGATGCTAAGGATTGCAGAAAAGAGAAAATATAGGGAATATTTGTATCTCCATGAAGTTGATTGTTTCTAACATACCACGGCGCGTTCAGAATCATTCTCAAGCACTTATTCTGCACTCGCTGTATTTTGATAATGTTAGTGTTAGAGGTGTGGCTCCAGGCGGGAGAGGCATAGGTGATTATAGGACGAATCGTCATCTGGTATAGTTGCAATTTGATTCTGTTGCTGAGCTTGCTATTTCTATTAATTAGTGGATAGATCTGAGCTATGGCTTTAGATGCCTTTGTGCACGCAGATTTGTTGTGTTGGTTGAAAGATAGCTTTTTGTCGAGAATTACACCCAGGTAATGTGTTTCTGTCTGCCAGGGAATTTTAGTATTGAATAGTAACACATCTCCTGCAGGAGACATTGTCCTTTTTGAGAAAAGAACGGCTGAGCTTTTCTGGTGGTTGACTTCCAATCTCCCCTTGGAGAATAAACCCTCCAGCTTTAGAAGGTTTTTTTGAAGCTTTCTGGTAATGAAATGGGGTCTAAGAGATCTGGTTAGGATTGCTGTATCGTCCGCATACAGGCCCAAAATGGAAGTCATCGGATTGTGCGGGATGTCTGACATGTATATAGAAAACAGCAATGGAGCCAGTAGAGATCCATGTGGCACTCCAGCAAAGATGTGGTGCTGGGAGGATGTAGAACCGTTGATTTTTACTTGCATTGATCTATTCTGAAGATATGAATGGATTAAGTCAACCATTTTTAGTGAGGTACCGGCTGAGATAAGTTTGTGCAGGAGTCCAAAATGCCAGATTTTGTCAAATGCTTTGGATAAGTCTAGGAAAACAGCGCCTGTGCACTGGTGCCAGTTGTAGCTGGTGGTGATGTATTCCACAATTCTGTGGATTTGCTGGGTAGTACTATGGTGTTGCCTGAAACCAAATTGTTCTTTAGGGAGGATGTTTAGGTCATTTATTGAGATCTGAAGTCGTGAGAGGATGACCTTCTCTGCAACCTTACCAAGATTTGAGATAAGACTGATTGGACGATAATTTTCAGTAGGTGTGGGTCTTTGCCTAGCTTATGTATTAGGAATTACGTCAGCCAGTTTCCAGGTGGAAGGAAAATAGCGAAATCTTAAAATTGCATTTATTATACTGGTCAGGTGCACTACTGCTTTTCGGGGCAGACGTTTAATCACCAGATTAGTAATGCCGTATGGCCCAGGAGCTTTTTTGTTTTTTAATTTTTTAATAATGTCGTATAACTCAGCAGGTGAAGTTGGCGCAATATGGTCAGTGCTGGTGATAGGAAGTTTGAGTGAGTGTCTGACCTTGCTGTGAATCTTATATATGTGGTCAAAATCAAGGTTTCCATACGAAGGCCTGCATTGCTCCTCTACGTTGTGTGCTATAACTTCTGCTTTGTCTACATCTGTGTGAGCAAGGCCCTGGTCAGAGAATATTGGGGGAAGGGATCTGTCTTTGTTTTTGATATTTTTCAGTAGTCTCCAGATGGAGTGATCAGTAGGTGAGATGGAGGATAACTTTTCATCCCATACTTGGTCTCTATGGGCTCTGACTGCATCTCTTACTGCCCCATTTAATCGGTTTAGATTTATTTTATCTTGTGGTGCACACGTGTTACGGTATCTTTTCCTAGTTCTGTTTTTGTCTCTGATCAAGTTCATGATGTCTCAGGCAAACGATCTGGCTTGCGGGCAGATTTGTAGAAGGAAGCTACCTTTATAGCAGAATTAATTTGTTGTGTGAGATTTGTAACTGCAGTTTCTACTTCTTCTTTTGTGCGTATGTGAGGAACAGGTCTAATATAATCCTTCAGTGCTGCTGACAGTCTTTCCTATGCAATGTAGGAGTGAGAAGGAGGACACAGATATTCTTGATTTCCCAGCTGTAGTAGAATTGGATTGTGATCGGTTGATAGTTCATCCATAGATATGATGCTGAATTGAAGTTTAATATCCTGAAGGATAGCTATATCCAGGATGTCAGCAGTGCCAAACGTACTGAGATGAGTTGGTTCGGTGGGGCCTGCCACAACAGCGTTGCTTGATCCTACGTAATTGGAAAGGATGCAACCATTCTTGTTTGTGGCTGTACAATTCCACGCAGGTTGCTTGGAATTCAGATCCCTGGCTATAATGGTGGGCTCTCTGGTGCATAAGATGGCATTTAGATCAGAGTGAAGTAGAGATTTTTGGTGAGGGTTGTAAGCTGAGTAGAATTTCAGTTTGCCAGTGGACTTGGTGATTACTTCCACTCTTGTGATCTCAAGGTTAGTGGTTGAAGGAATGCTCACAGAGTGGTGCTTAATGTAGTTTTTTATAAATATATCAGTGCCGCCGCCTCTGTAGAGTAGTCTGTCATTTCTGTATAGGTGATAGCCCTTATTGTAGGATTGTCTGAGGGTTTTAAATGAGTTTCACTGGTTAAAATAACATCTGGTTGATACCTAGATGTGAAGTGTCGGAGTTCCAGAATTTTGTTTTTAAGGCCATTTGCGTTCTACGCACTATCTGAAGAGATGCTGGAGTAAGTTTGTTACTATTCTTTTATGAGAGCTGTGAGGATGACATGTGTTTCACGAAGAAATCTTTTAGTGGAGGTTTCAGTAGGGTTTGATAGGCTGAAATTGTGTAGCTTGTTTGCTAGTGAGGCCGTAATATCAGCTGTTAGGTTTTTAGGGGCTGTTGGTTGATTTTGTTCTGGAATTGGTCTAATTGTACCGGTCACATCAGCATAGCTTCTTGTTTGCTTTCGGGTGTCTCTATTATTGGAGGTCTCCGACTGTGGCCGCTGAGTCTCCGGTTTTGATGTCTGGGCCTCTGGTGTTCTTGTGCTGAAGGAGGAGGGCTGATTGATTGCCTCCATCCGTCTGTTCTTTGGGTGCTGAGTACATCCTTTGTAGTTCGCAGGATGAGGGCCACTGCAGTTGGCATATTTGCCGAGGTGATCCTCGGCTTTGTGCAGGTATTGGTTGGGTGGCTGTCTCCACATTTTAAACATCTATATTCCGCTCTGCATAGATTCTGGTATGGCCAAACTTCTGGCACCTGTGGCACTGCCCAGAAGATGATCTTTTACGGAGTGGTTCCGGTGTGACGATGAGACCACAGATTGTTTTTAAGTTGTAAATATCTTTGTATATTTTATGAATCTCAAGAAGGACCAATGGCATGGGAGTCTTGTCAGCCTTGTACATTCTGCTCACTTTGACTGGGGGCAGATCTTGAGAATTTAGGTCAGCAGCTATTTCTGCTATGTCAATGTCTTCACAGACACCTCGAAGGACTACTTTTAAGTTTTTTTCGGAGCTAAGCGCAAAAGGTATGATACTGGATGCCTCTGTCGTCCAGTTCTTTGGACAACCTTCTATAGTCTGTCACTGTTGCTGGCTGGATCTTTATGCCTTCGTCCATGTTTTTGGCCTTAATGAAGCCAATATGCAGATTGGACATTGTCGATCTTAAAGCTGCCCAGTTATGCTTTTCTCTAAGGATGAGCGGAGGCACCTTTTCTTTGGGAGAAATAGCGGCGTCCGAACCCTGAGAATCCTGTTCCATTTCACTATTGTCATTGTGCGGTTCATCTGTTGTTCTTCGCTTTTTGCGTGCACGCCCTTCTACAAAGTCTGAAGGAGTAGAAGGCACCGATTCTAAATGATCTTCAGCGACAATGTCTGAGACACATTCGTGCGGAAACGTGTCATACAGTTTCACTTTCCCTGCCAATTATCACTCTGCAGCTTTCCCAGTCTGAGGAATTCCTTATATACATCCTCGAATTTGGTTTCATTCACAAGTTTTGTAATTTCAAGACACAGATGGAGAAAGAGTAGAGAGTTCTCAGGTGTCCCGAGCAGGTAAAGATAATCCTGTGGACTTTTGAGGGTCCACTAGCAAATCCCGTAGACACTCTTAGGTGTCTACCAGCAATAAAATGTCACTCTAAGAAACAAACAAAGGCGATACTAGCGGCTGGATAACTTACCTGGATAAACACTATGGAAAATAAAGTGACTGTTTATGGTAGCAAGCAATTAACTACTATTACTAATGAATAAGCATAAATATAAATCGCTAAAAACATATCAAACCAATTCATAATTCATCATCAATAATACGCAACACTAAATACTAACACACGAGCCGCTATCTTTTTTCCAGTTCTCCTCCTCTGTAAGGCAAACAATTCCAAATAAAGTATCTATTTTAAACATGGAGATAGTAGAAAGGTGTACTTGAGAAATTGCGATTCTTTAACATTTTACAAATTTTAAGTTCAAAACTGAATTTAGAAAAAAATAACCTCACGCCAGAATATTTCGGACATGGGGTTATTATGGTATTGAACATAAAGTTTTTGATTGGTCTCTAAACAGAATCAGTTGAAAACACATATCGGCCATTGAAAACCACAACCAAAAGCATCAATAAAAAAGCGAATTAAACTGGATCCTGGACAAACCATGTTCTCAGTAGTGAATGGCAAGGCAACTCCAGTGCCGAAGGTTATGTTCTCATTAACTTGCTGGTAAGCTTCGAAAATATTAAACTTCACTTTATTAGACTATAGAAAAATAGCGCATCTATAATATCTTCATTAATATTTTCTTAAATTTTGATGATTTCGAAAGAAATATTCAAATATTATTACACTACATTTTTATTAATAAATATTTAATACTTATTTTTTGTTACTAAATATGTTTACAATGGATTTGAATCTGATATGGGGAATCAATCGACCGTGAGATGCGGTGATTAATACCCTTGGAGGGTAATGGATGGCAATGATGTAGCCAATGAAGTTCTAACTGAGACTCGGCTATTGTTGTTACCCCCTTGCCATGATCAGAGCTTTAATAGCTCAATAACACCTTATTCCTACACTGTCCTCTACAGATAACGGGTAAGATGAAAAGCATTCTTGCTCGCCCCTTTAAGTCAGTCGTTATATGGATGTTTATAATCAACAAACTTCAGAAATAGTAACAAGCCTTCTGAGGATGTTTTACTAAATTATTCACTTTGGAAAGTTCTAGGTGTTCAGGGGGATGAATTGACAGTCGAATCGGGTTTCTATAAAAATGTGTATGCATATTAATATTGATAAATCAAGCACGTATGCATAGTTTGGATTTTTATATTCTACATAAATTTTTCTGTAAAAAACAACTACCTCTTGCATCATTCAATCTTTCCATGTTGTAATGAATGGGGGGGGGATACTCGCTTTTCTTGTCTACAGATTAATAATGTTTTCATTGTTCTAACAACATTATTCGATGTCAAGCATAAATAATTTGAAAAAAAAATTAGCTAACGCCTTTTTATTCTGTATATAGGGAGTAAGCGAGGTCGTTTTAACCCTATGTAACTTTTGGAGAATGAGCGGGCAGTTCAATCTCCACTGGTACCCAATAGCTGACCCAAGACTATCGCTAATTAAGCGGCACGCAGTGAAGAGAGACGGCTCAACAAGTGCTGCCATCTCGTGATCCCTAACCCTTACACTCGTATTTAATGTCTGAAATGGGGGTTCTACGGTCAATTTTCTTGAGTTTACGGGACGAAAAACCCGAGTTTCCGGGAGAAAAAAACCGCCTGCCCGTGCCACAGATCGACTGACTCGGGAACCGGTCGAAAAAAGGCTAAGAAAAATTTCTTCTAGTCCTGACTAGATTCGAAACCAAGTAGTTTCGAACCAAGTTTAAAGACCAATTCTTCGTGCGGTCAAGCGCCGTGGTGTACAAATGCCACATCCACTGAGTTACATTTTAAAATTTCCTGTGGAAATTAACCAATTTTGTATGTTAAGACATTTGTCTACTAGAGGGCTCTGTGTTTTTCCTTTCGGACTGCCATGTGTGTTATCAAATTACACCAAATGGAAATAAGAAAGGTATTGATTATTTTCATAACCACTTTGGGAAACTGATGATTTGTGATTTTTGATTCAAATTTCGCAGTCTGGATTAACTCAGAGATTTCGGCTACTGAAAATTTCTTATGCTTTCAATTTAACTCATTGAAAATAAATCTAAATAAATTAATAGTAGCAGTTATGAAGGTAACTTATATTCTTGTATCCTCGTATGTTCTTTCTTGTGGTTATAACCGTTCCATTAATATCATTTTTTTTTTGTGTGTGTGTTTATCAGAACTTTCCCCACCGACCCCTTCGTATAACAAATGAAATATCCAATATCAGCTTGCAAAATTACAAAAAACCTGCAGAAATTATAATATGAATATAAATCCAAGTAAAACTAAGATAATGAAAATTGGAAGATACCCCCAAGATATACAGCTAACGCACAGGATATCATAGAAGTAGTTAATCGTTTTAATTACTTAGGAGCACACTTGATTTCGAATTTAAATGACACAGACTCTCATTTGCACGGTCAATGATAAATCAACGTAATAAAATTTTGGAAAAAAAAATTACAACTCTAAAAATCAAATAATACGAAAGTATAATACTACCAACAGCCCTGTATGGGGCAGAAACTGGGACCTTTAAAAAAAAAGGAAGAAGCATAGAGGAAACTGTTGCCTTTGGAAATCGTGGGGGTGCTGCAAATTTCGAAATATACATACACACTGTAAGTACAGTGTATACGTGTTTGGATAAAACATCAAAATTATGGTAAAAATTAAAAAAAAAAGCAAACATGAAAAAATATTATTTATTATCGATAAAATTATACAGTTTAGTATAATTCAAAATTACTATAACAAATGTTATGCCTTTAATTGTAATGTCCATATATTTAAAGAGACAGAGTAAACACGATAAGCACTACGAACACTACTACTGGCGCAAACTGCTTATAAACAACAGTGGAACTGAGCGACGAACAGTGCCGCATGACGCTAATTGCTCGCATCTCACTATGACGTGCATATGCTTGTGCGCGTAGCAATATGACACTGTTGTAAACACAGTGCTGCTAGCGTCCTCCACCCTCCTAAGTGCTACAAGATGGATTTTTATTATTTTTTATACAAAATAAATGAATTGTATAGGATTGTTGATGGTAAAATGAAATATTACAAGCAAATATAAATCAATCAATAAATATATTTATATATCAAGAAAAAATTGGGGATGCTGCAGTTCCGCAATGCCCATGCACGAGCCGCATCTGGGTTTGAGTTCTGTTTATTTGGTTTGATCACATTCTGCGAATGAAACCGGACAGACTTCCTCGCCTGGTATTTGAGGGCACTATGGAAGGTACAAGAACCAGAGAAAGCCCATGATTAATATGACATACAGTCCTTAGAACTTCATTTGACTTTGAAAGCTCTTGGCAGATGAACTAACTTGCTTTGGACAGAGAACGGTGGAAGACTCTTATCCACATGGGACTCAACTCGAATTGAGGATGGAAAAAAAAGTTAGAACATTTATTTATTTTATTTATGTTTGTATGTAGAGGATATATTTATGATTTCTTGATAACCAACTGTGTTGATTGAGATGAGATTTTCTAAATGCGTGTTTTTCTGCTGGTATGTGCTTTGTGGGGGAACCCTACCACCTCCGTGTAAGACTTAACTGAAGCAGTTGTAAATACCTTTGCATCGACAAAAAAAAAAATTATATTTCAAACCGTGTTATGGTGTAATGGGTAGAAGGGGGGGGGAGAATTTACTCCCAAAAAGGAAATCTGATCTGCTCTATAGAGAAACAAAACTATATATGATTATTCCCTCCATCGCCTACTGGTCTGACATACTCTGCCAACCGAAATGTTCTTTTCAAAAGTTCTTTTCAAAAGTTAAACAACTTTTCCTTACAAGATTCCAGTGTCAAATAAAATGAAAAAGAGTAAAAAAGTTGAAATACATCAAAATATATAAGCGATAAATTTAAGAAACAAAATCATGTCCATGAGACATCGAAAAAAATGAAACAAGTTAACAAACGTTATGAGTTGAATGCTATCAAATTAACAATTGTTTCCCTCTACAAATGGAGAATAAAAAAACACTCTTAAAAGCAGCTAATTTCAAAACGTGTATGGATTTTGTTTTTTCACATAAAAAGAAGAATTTTCTGTTAAATATAAAAAGAAGATCAAATAAAAAAAAAAGCTTTAGTATTCTTTTTATGCATTATTGACATAGTCTAAAGAAACTAAAAAAATCCTCGTGTCAGTTTCATTTGGCTTGATAAAATGTTTGCGTCACTAAAATCATCCATTCTGCAAACAATTCTATTTTTTTCTGAATAAACCTTTCCAACTTATAAGATTTGAAAATATAAATGTTTTAAATATATTAAGATATAACTTTTAAAGCTGCTTGATACTTATAATATATAGAGTAATAATAAAGTATTAAATCATTTAAGTAATAGCTGAAAAATAACTATTCATTGAAACACCTAATATTTTCTAAAATATAGATAACTAAATAACAATTGCACTATGATATGTTTGTGGCAGGAGATGCGGTGATTGATTGATTCAATCCAATACCCTTGGAGGGTAATGGATGGCAATGCTGTAGCAAATGAAGTTCTAACTGAGGCTCGGCTATTGCTGTTACCCTCCTGCCATGATCAGAGCTTTAATAGCTCAATAACACCTTATCCATACACTGTCCTCTACAGATAACGGGGAAGATGAAAAGCATTTTGCTTCGCCCCTTTAAGCCAGTCCTTATAAGGACTATAAGGATGTTTGTGGCAGGTCGAAAGACTGTTATTTATTTGTGTAGATTTTTTTCTTGACTATTATTTATAATATTATAACATATAAAAAAGTATAATAGTCTTATCTTATCTTATCTTATATAATAAAAAATAATAAAAAAAGTGTAATAGTCTTATCTTATATAAAATAAAAAAAAGTGTAATAGTCTTATCTTATATAAAAAAAGTGTAATAGTCTTATAACTGTTATTTAAGTTTAGAAATGTGTTTTAGTGTTATAAACTATCGCACTGATGTACCACGAGATTCAACTAACAATACTGAATTTTAAATTTCATTTCAAATCAATCTGTATAAATGAGAAAAACAATGGACAGTCATTTTTATTACACTTTACTTGGTTCCTTGGATAGAAAAATAAGAGCTTTAAACACAGTGAATCTTGCTAAAGAAAGATCTAATAATAAATTTAGTCCTTCTGGATAACGAAATACAGAGGACTGAATTCACCATTTTTGACAATGTTTAGTATTATTGAAAAAAAAAACGAAATTCTAACTAAAAGCTTGTAGAATAATATTTTATTGCAGTAAACATTAAAATAATGTTTTGATTTGTTTAACTCGAAGTAGCATCTGTTATTTATTTTTTAAATAGCAGAGCATTCGATACAGTTTAATAAAACACGTAATTAGCCGAACCAAAGCATTTCTGTGCTTTTATTATACACCTGTCAGAATAGCACGTTTCTTAATATTTAACTGTATATATTTCATTATATTTTAATTAACGAATGAATAGAAAAAATGTACGGTCTTCACAAAATGAAAAATTCCCATTTGTCATGAGACTTTGTGAAAAATAACAAAGATAATCTAACACAAAGCTAAATCTATTTTCCGAAAAATCTTTGCAAGAAAAAAATTTAAATCATTTACCAGATAAATGAATTGAATGTTTTCTTTAAAATGAAATTCATATTAGTTAATACTTAACGAATAATTATGGCAGAGTTTCTCTCTCTCTCCTCCCAAAAAAATAGTTTTTTTTATCCGGCAGAAAAAATACGTGCTGTCTCCAGAAAAAGTAGATTAGAATCACTAACAATATATCAGTTTAATAATAATGTGTTATTCGTTATAATATTCTATAATATCATATGTTAGTAATAAAATTAATCCTATTGAATTTAAAGAAATTTAATTATTCCTAAAAAAATAGATACAAATTTAGTTTAAATTCATACACCAGCAAACTTCTACAATATGTAGTTTTAATTAAGTTTTTATTACATTCATGGAGTTAAGTGCGCTCGATGCTGCCTTTATATGATTTGATTTGGTATGATGTTAAGTGAGTCATTTTATCAGTATGATGGCGGTCATTATGAATTGAGATATGTAAAATTGTGATAGTGATAGGTTTGGCACGATTAAATTGTGAATCGCATTGTAAGTGAGACAAATGCAGATAAGGAAAACTTTTCTAATCTTAACAGAAAACAACACTGATAGACATACATACATGGAAAAACTAACAGATGAAACGAAATTCGAAGACGTATATCGGGAGTTCATCAGATTAGGGGAAGTACTTAATAATAACTGGCCAGAAAAAAAAATAAAAAATAAAACCGAAACAATAAGAACGTGACAGCATTAAACATCAGTCAACAGGGCTCAAAGCAGTCACGAAATCCTGAGGGGGCGGAAAAATTCAAAACCAACGTTCATCTTATATCGGACACAGCTGACACACAGGAGGAATTTCATATAGATAAAAATAATAATAATAAAATCTCCTTTACCAGAGACACACCGAAACCAGTGGAAATGGAGACTAATATTTATACAATCTCAAAAAAAAGAATACCCCCAGTGATCCTAAGAGATAAAAATCACTGGACATCCGTTGTCACTTTACCCCGAACATTAGAATTAACGTTTACGAAAGCCACCGAAAAGTTGTGCTTGAGGGGGGGGGTTAACAGAATCAGTTACAATAGATGAATCAGTTACAATAGACCTCCAAAACAGAGGTTTCAGACCTGATAAAGTCAGCTGTATTTACGAGCCGACAAAACACCTTCACCCTAGTACTGGAAGAAATCAGCAAAGACCAGAAACACATCTACGATCTCCAAACTCTCTGTGATTTAGTCAGAAAGACTGAATCATTAAAATACAAGTCAATAACGACGCAATGTTGTCGTTAGGAAACGTCCAGCCATGCACAACGCTGTTGCACAGCAGACTGCCAATGCGTTAAAGGTGGTGGCAAACAAGCAACGATTGAATGCCAAAATCCACACAACCAACCAGCAAAGTGTACAAACTAAGGTGGTCCACACCACGCAAATTAAACGGTCTGTACAGCATTCTCACAGAACCAAAAGTCTACTGAGCAATCCTCAATGGATTGCTGAGAATAAACACAATAGAAAACCTACCTTCTCTACAAATTGTCAGCTGGAAGCTAATGGAATACTAAACAGGATTCCAGAACTAAAGGAATTCGCAGCAGAGACCCAGATCTAATATTATCCTCAACGAAACACATCTGCGCCCATGCAACAAATCAAAAATCAACAACTGTATCACTGCCGCACGAACAGATCCTACGCAAGAGGAGGAAGCACAGCCATCTTCATCAAAAGAGGAATAAAACACAATCAATTCAATAAGCGTCAAACTGAAAACATTGAAACAAGGAATCGATGTCAATATGAAAAACACAGTCTCAAGATATTAGCAGCCTACAATACCCCAAATAGCACACGGCTATCAAATACAGCCGATTAACCACGTGAGTTAGTACCACAACCCCATCATATTGCAACTAGGCACCATACACGATCTAACTGAAAACAAAAAATCACCTTTGTTAACTGGAAATAACTCCCCCTCAGCCTTCCAGGAAGACCTAGGCCCAGATGTTATGTCTACTACACATAACATCTACTAAAGAAACAGAAAAGGCAGTTGCAACCCTTGAGAAACACCCGTGCACTGCCAAACAGACTCCTAGAGGAAATAAAACATCTTATCCGAGAAGGGAACAGGCTACGAAGACAATATCATAAAACAACGGATCCCACAGATAAACAGGCAGTTACTAGAGCAACGAATCAGGTTCGGCATCTACACGACCACCGAAACCAACTTTTGAACAACAAGGTATGTCACTTAGGCGCAGAAGACTGATCAATATGGACAGTTATGAGGTCGCTTCGCTCAAAGAACAATACACTCCCTCCAATCCAAGATGAATATGGAACAGCCTATAAAGGTGAAGAAAAATTGGAAGCATTTGCAGATAGCTTGGAAAGACAATGCAGCGCCAACGTCATAAGAAAAATCCCCACTCAAGTGCGCAAAATAACTCAGAACGTTACATCCTAATCCAACATACAACATACATTTCACCAGCTGAAATATATCAAGTAATAAGAAAGTCGATAACAGGAAAGTCCTGGGACCAGGAGGAATGAAGAACAAGGAGCTCAAACTACTGCCACGCAAACGCATCATGCATATAGCGGCCATCACCAAAGCCATCCTAAGGTGAAATCACCATCTAGATCAGTGGACATTTACAGACGTCTTCCTAATTCCAAAACCAGGAAAAAAAAAAAAACGTCCACAGAACTATCAGCCATCAGCCTGTTATCATGAGTAGGCAAAATAGCCTCACGTGCTTTACTTGCACGGATTCAAGAAGCAACAGACAACAATCACGTCATGCAAAACGAGAAATTAGGCTTTAGAAAACAGCACTGCACAACTCAACAAATCTACAGCGTCGTTGAATACATTACCAATGAATGGCACAAGCACTCTGGTGCAATCTTCCTGGACATAGGCTCAGGCATTCGACAGAATTTGGCATTATGGGTTAATTTTCAAGCTACACCAAGCAGGAATCCCATTACCACTAGTTTTACTCATCAAGTCTTATCTAAAGAACACAAAAAAATTAGGATAAAACTAAATGGAATTGGATCCAGGGAAAGAGAAATCACGGCTGGAGTCCCCCAAGGCTCTATTGCCGCCCTTACTTTTTTCTATATACATGGCAGATCTCCCTAAGTTGTCCCCATCCATCACCACCCTCTATGCCGATGATACGATCATCATAGCCAGGTCCCTCCGTCCGCAACTGGTCATAAACAAGCTGAAGACAGTAATCGACGAATTAGAGAATTGGTACAGCAAATGGCACATCTCGATCAACCTAGAAAAAAGCTCCGTAGTACTTTTCACCAGACGGAAAGCAGATCCGAACATAACCACACAAATGTTGGGAAAAATCATTCGTCGGCACAACTCAGGCTAGGAGTTCAGCTTAATAAAAGCTTAAAATTCAAGACACGCATGAACATTGTCTTCACTAAAGCCATCTTTAGTGGAGACAGATCGCTTCAAACATAGAAAACCAAAATCCCTCATCGCAAGAGAAAGCTTACAACACGAATTGCTCACAAATAGCGGGTAAAATACCCACACCAAACCTCTTACCCACAATCAAGAACTGAGATAAAGGGATGAAGAATCAAAGATTCAGTCCACCGAGTTGGTTTTATCGTTAAACAGTCTCATCTCTCGGAAGGCGCAGATCATCCGGGTGTCACTCGCTCTCGAGTTCAGCCCAACAGCCATGAGTCTTATTTAACGAGCAAACGATGAAAGTGTGACAGATAGTTTTTAGCTAATAAGATGAGAATTATCAGCTCAGGATTTTTCCTACTTCTACTCTTGTCGCCCCTTTTTTTTCCCATTTTCTTCCTCTCCTATCAACCCACTTTCGTTCCTTGAGTTCATAGGCCGATGATCTGACTCCCCGCACTCAACTGTGCAGGGAAGTGGAAGCAACTTTCACCATACGACATTCCGAAAATCTGCGTGTGTTGTCAAGACCATGTTTCGTTTTTGTTTGTGAGTATTAATGAGAATTATGAGATGCTTTTTATTCTCGAGTTTTTGATTGTATGAAAAGTGCACGATCATTGCAAATAATGAGTGAGAAAAACATAATGAAATACGCATGATAAAAGAAACATTTATAATAAAACATGAAATCACTAAAAACAAATAACACCATAGAAATAAACACTGAAAAAGTAGTAAAAAGTTTGATTTTTCTTATCAAAGCTATCGGTGATGATTGTTGTTGATCTTTGTCTTTTTAGCACTTTATTCATTCATTATTCAACTGAATTAACGTATTTTTACAACTTTGAACTTTGAACTTAATTGGTTAATGGACTGAGTCCTTGACTCTTTATCCCTTCATCTGGATTTTAGATTGTGGGTGATGAGATTATTGTGGGTAATTTACCCGCTCATTTTGAGCATTGAGGCTGTATCAGCTTTCTCTTACGATGGAGGATTTCGGTTTTTTATATTTGAAACGATCTGAGGGCTTGTAGTCCGCTGCCTGTCGAACTAACTGATTTGGGTGATTATCCGTGATTGTGAAGAATTTCTCTGCAATGCTTGTCATGTAGGTCTTAATATCTGGAAGATTGGCTTCTTGATGTAATTGGATGTTTCTGATGAACCATGGGGCATTAAATGCCATTCTTAGGCATTTATTCTGTATTATCTGAAGTCTGTTGATGTTGCTTTTAGTCGTGTGACCCCAGTTTGGAGAGGCGTAAGTTAGTTGCGGTCTGATTACCGATTTGAAAAGGAGGATTTTGTTGCTTATGCTTAGGAAGCTGTTCCTATTCAAAAGTGGATATAGCTGTGTTATGGTCTGACTTGCCTTAGTGGCAACACTATCCATAGGTGACTTGAAGTTTAGACGTCTATCAAGATGAATTCCCAGACATTTGGTAGAATTGCGCCAAGGGATGATTTTACCAAACATTTGTATGCTTGTATTCGGTTCTGCTTTAGTCTGGTGAAAAGTACTGCAGAGCTTTTGTTTGGATTAATTGCGATACGCCACTTGGTGTACCAATCCTCCAATTCATTGACTGCTCTCTGCAGCTTGATTGTGTCCAGGTGTGGACGGAGGGATCTGGCTATAATGATTGTGTCGTCGGCATACAGAGCGGTGATAGCTGGAGACAGTTTGGGGAGATCTGCCATGTATATGGAGAAGAGTAGGGGAGATAGCAGAGAGCCTTGAGGGACTCCAGCCGTGATTCTCCTCTCTGTGGATCTGATACCGTTGAGATTTATTTTAAATTTTCTGTTATTTAGATATGATTTGATAAGTATCACTAGTGGCATTGGAATACCAACTTCGTGTAGTTTAAAAATTAGTCCATGATGCCACACTCCGTCAAATGCCTGAGTGATGTCTAAGAAAACTGCGCCAGAGTGTTGGTGCCATTCATACCCATGGGTTATATGTTCGAAAACTCTGTAAATTTGTAGCGTTGTGGAGTGATATTTCCTAAAGCCGAATTGTTTATCTTGAATGGCATGTTTGAAATCTGTTGCCTCTTGAATCCGTGTGAGAATAGCACGCTCGGCTATCTTACCTATGCATGAAAGAAGGCTGATTGGTCTGTAATTTTCAGAAAACTGTGTATTTTTTCCAGGTTTGGGAATTAGGAAAACGTCGGCAATTTTCCATCTCTCTGGGAAATAATTTAGCCGGAGGATGGCATTAATGATGGCTACTAGATGCATAACCCCTTTGCTGGGAAGTAACTTGAGTACCTTGTTTGTTCTTCCATCTGGACCCGGAGCCTTTTTGTTATTTAGTTTTCTTAAAATCTCATATACTTCTGTTGGTGACACGGATTTGTTATTGGATTGGATTGAGGCATTTTGAGTTATTTTACGCACTTGAGTGTGAATTTTACTTATGAAATTTATATCTGTATTGATATAATTGGGGCTGCATTGTTTTTCTAAACTGTCAGCAAATGCTACAGCTTTTTCCTCGTCGTTGTAGACAACTTTAGATCCACCTTGGATTGGAGGAAATGTAAAACGCTTTGAACGGAGTGATTTCATCATTTTCCATATTGATTGATCCTCTGTGTTTAATTGGAGAATTTTGTTATTCCAGAGTTGGTTACGGTGGTCCTTTAGGGCATATCGAACCTGGTTTGTTGCTCTATTGACTGCTTGTTTATCCGCTGGGTCCATTGTTCTCTGATATTATCTTCTGAATCTGTTTTTCTCTTGGATAAGACGTTTTATGTCCTCTGGAAGTTTATTTGATAGTGTACATTTGGTTATATTTGTTGCCTGTGTTATAGCTGTCAGCAGTTGTTTTTCAAGAGTCTTCACTGCTTTTTCTACATCTTCGGCAGATGTTATATGCGGTATTGGACCAAGGTTTTCCTGGAACGCTGAGGGAAGTTGTTTCCAATTTATAAATGTGGTGGTGTTTTCTGTTAAATCTTGTATGGTGCCTAGTTGTAATATGATGGGCTAAGATCAGAACTTAAGTCGTTGATTGCTTGTATCTGATAGCTGTGCGCTATGTTTTTTAATATAGCTATATCTAGTAAATCAGGACGTCCGGTAGCTCCGTAATGTGTAGGTTCAGTGGGTCCTATTACTGTTATATTTCTTGAAGTGGTGTAATAATTGACTATTCTTCCGTTAATATTTGAGTTTCTGATGTTCCAGACTGAATGTTTGGCATTAAAATCTCCGGCTATAATCACTGCTCTGCCTGTATTTAGTATCACATCTAAGTCAGATTCAAGGAGTTTTTTATTTGGGGAGTTGTAGGCTGCATATATCGTAATGCTGCTTGTGTTTTCCATATGTATTTCTATTCCTGTAGTTTCCATGTGTTCTGTTTGGGGTTCTGCTATTGAATTATGTTTTATGTTTCTTTTCACAAAGATGGCAGTGCCTCCACCTCTAGCAAAGCATCTGTCTGTACGGTAAGTGCTATAGCCGTTGATTCTGATTTTGTCACTTGGACGAAGATGTGTTTCATTTATGAGGATGATGTCTGCTTGGGTTTCTGCTGCAAACTCCTGCAGCTCCTGTAATTTGATAGATAAACCATTTGCGTTCCATGAAACAATTTGTAACGATTTCGGTTTTCTTTTAGTCTTATCCATTAAGAATTTCCATAAAGAGTGATTGTGTATGCCTTAAAATGATATCCTTGGCTTCTTGAGTTGGGTTGGTTTGTTGGAGTTCAGCAAGCATTTCACCTAAGTGGCTTGTTATGTTCAGTAGAATAGGTTTGTTGGTTTGCTGTGACTGCTTTGGTTTTGGGTCTTTTTGGAAGGTTGATCTTGTAACTTCAGCATACGATCTTCCATCCGTTGTGGAGACTATGGTTTGATGGGTGGACGCTTGTTCTTGAAGAGGTTTACTGGTTTTGAGTTGTATCATTTGGTTTTGGGGAAATGCTATACAGCCCCTATAGTTTGCAGGGTGTGGTCCTACGCAGTTTGCACACTTTGCTGGAAATGTACGAGGTTTATGGCATTCATTTGATGCATGTTTGCCACCACATTTCACGCAACGAAATTCAGCCTTGCAGCATCGTTGGGCATGCCCAATCTTCTGGCATCTATGGCACTGGGTTGTAGCTGATTTATGTTTCAATGCCTCAACGTTTATGACTAGATCACAGATGGTTTGGAGATTGTATATATGTTATTGGTCTTTACTTATTTCCAATAGAATTAGGGGATAGGGTGTTTTATCAGCTCTCCGCATTCGGCTGACTTTAATTGGGCTAAATCCCTTAAGTTGGAGGTCTGCAGTGAGGTCTTCTATTTGTAATGTTTCAGTTACTCCCCTTAACACTACTTTTAAATTTTTCTCACTGTTGAGTGCAAAAGTGGTATGGCAAATTGTTGTTGTCTAGAAGTTTTGTCATTTTTCTGTAGTCTGATGATGTTTTAGGTTGTATGCGAATCCCTTCTCCTGTGTTTGTGGCTTTAATGAAGTGATATCTGAAGATTTCAGTGTGGATGCAACGGACGTCCAGTGCTCCTTGGCCCTCAGGATGACTGGGATACCCTTTCTTTAATTACATTATCTGGTTCTCTCTCCGCTGTTTTGGGTGTATCTGCAGTAGAGGAGATTTTCCTTTTCTTTTTGACCGTTTGGAATTCTGTGTTGGTTTCCAAAAACTGCGGAGTATTATCCAAAGATGCAGCATCTTCTATATTCGTGGAGTGACTTAATTCTGCTTCAGTCAACATACTTCCTTCATTAAAATCATCCATCCTATCTTCTGTGACTGTTGTAGGGGGGAATGTATCTAACAGCTTTACTTTCCCTGGCCAGTTGTCGCTCAATAGTTTTCCTAATCTTAGGAATTCTCTGTAAATTTCTTCGAATATGCTTTCATTGAGAGGTTTTGTCATGTCTGATAGAAGGCAACAACTCTACTAGAATAAAGTTTGAGAAATGGGTCCTAGAGCCCAAAGTAAATATCCCGTAGATCAAATCGATCTACCAGCATCGGTAGCAAATATTTCACCTTAAAATGGCGAGTTCTAAACTGTATTTTTACAATCCACCATTTCATATATATAACATTATTTCTAAATAAAAAAAGATTATGGTGTGCTTAAAATAAACATATTTAAGAAATATTACATTGCTGAAAATTTCATAATTATATTTATTTCCCCCTATTGTATGTCTTTATATTAGATTTTTATTTATTTATTCATTAAACTTTAGCACTTTATTTATAAAAAAACTTTAAAACATTGGAAGTTTGCTTTAATCAAATTTGGAGGGTTTCTAATACTTTTTTTGCGATGGTAATGTCTGCTATCAAGATTGACCGACAGCGACATCTAAGCCTGATTACTGTTAACTACAGTTGTTATAATAAAGCCATAATTCGGCTCGCTGTGACTACAGCAGTAGTTCTTAACCGGTGTTCCCCGGAAGGTGAATAAGTGTTCCGCGAGAAGTTCTGGAATTTGTCATTTTTAAATTAATTTGTCAGCACAAATTAATTAAATTAATTTCAATTAATTTCTCAGTAAAAATTAATTAAATTAATTTCAATTAATTTGTCAGTACAAATTAATTTAATGATGGTTTAATTGATGTTTAATTAATTATTAATTATTAATTAGTTATCAATTATTGATTAATAACAATTGCTTGTGTAGCCTGTGTAGCTCAGTGGCTGTGGCGTTTGCATACCACGGCGCTTGGCCGCACGAAAGAAGACTTGGTTTCGGGTCTAGTCGGCGACTAGAGGAAATTTTTCAAAGCCTTTTTTCGACCGGTTCCCGAGTTAGTCGATCTCTGGCACGGGCAAGCAGGTTTTTCCTCCCGGAAACTCGGGTTTTTCGTCCCGTAAACTCAAGAAAATCGACCGTAGAACCCACATTATTTCAGACATTAAATATATTGTGTTAGGGTTAGGGACCACGAGATGGCGGCACATTTGAGCCGTCTCTCTTTACTGTGTACCGCTTAATTAGTGATAGCCTTGGGCCATCTATCTCTGATTGGGTACCAGTGGAGATTGAACTGCCCACTCAGTCTCCAAAAGTTAGATAGGGCTAAATGGCCTCGCCTACTCCTGTATACGGGAATAAAATGGCGTTAGCTGATTTTTTGATTAATAACAAAAATCAGCTAAATTACCAATTAATTATTCATTTATACATTACAAAATAACGACGGTGTTCCGTGAAAATTTCAGGATTTGTGGAGTGTTCCGTAGTCGAAAAAAATTTGAGAAACACTGGACTAGAGTGTTAAATTAAATAGCATCGATATTTATTTGACAGCGGTTTCAACAGAAGTCTTCACATTTGAAATAAAATCCTGGAGACACTGCTAGACAATATATACTAGTGTTGGGCGGTAGATGGCGCTGTGTGCTGATGGTAATAGTGTCATGTCGGAGGTTAAATAAAAGATACGATACGTATTGTAGTTGAGTAGTGTGCTCCTCCATGATGAGTCCTTGCACTCCTTGGAGGTGTCACGTAATAATAATAATAATAATAGAAATCGCATTTGTCAACCAGTACCCTAGTTATTCGTTGACTTGTTAAATGTTTTAGCTATCTCATCTAATTAAACGAGTTATATCTCATTAAAAATTATCAGATAGGTAAAAATGTAAGTTTTAAGTACTGAGAACAGGTTAGGAGGCAGGCTGGCAGAAGCGGCTACTTGGCTAACATTTTTCTTTTAATTGTTAAAAATGTAAATTTCATTCTGAAATTTGAGCACCATCACGATTGCTGTTATAAGAATACGACTAATTATTCAAAATTTTGTCAGAAAATTTTGAATAATCCTGATCCTCTGGAACTGTGTACATTCATACCCACAGTTATTATATTTGAACCCGCCACCTGTTGTTTGGAAATTTAATACATATCCATTCGGTAATTCATTTCTATTCTTACTGCTGGCAATTATTCTTATTAAATAAACATTTCCTCAAATGTATACATACTTTTTAAAGACAAAAACTTCGCATAAAATAAACTATCTAAATCATTGCTCCATATAGACAGTTATTTTGTTATAATAAAACATTAATATTGTTTGTAATATTTTAGTGCATCGATACAATGCGATTCCACAGGTTTCAACTTGATGAGAGAATACAGTCAAATGTCACAACTTTGATTTAATCGAATAATCAGAGAGTCATTCAAAATGAACGTGTTGTATTAATAATTTCGTAATATAAATCTAGTAATGTCACACATCATCATGATTTTATCAGCAAAATTTCATTTACCAACGTCCGTGCACAATTGGGAATTTGTATTTCCTTTTTCCTACCTAATTTAAATGATGAACAGATAACATGAGATGAAAACTACCATCCTGTAACTTTAATAATACGATGTAACTGAATTCACAACGTATGTTTGTAAAGCGACTTACAACTTACAACATTACTGACCTAAGGGGAGAAGCAAAATGCTTTTCATGTTCCCCGCTATCTTCAGGGAAACTGTGCGTGGAGATAGTTTTATGAGCTAATTGCTCGCCTTGAGTGGGCTTGGAGATTAGTCCTCAGTGTTGTAGTTCAGGATGGCTCTTTGGGTCTTTTAAGTTTGAAATAATCCATTGCGTCATAATCTGTAGCCAGTTGGATCAGTTTCTTAGGGTGCACAGATGCTTTTGAGAAGAATTTGATTGCCATAGTCTGCATGGAGGTGTAAATATAGGGGACATTTGTGTCCCGATGAAGTTGCACAGTACGTACGAACAATGGGGCGTTCAGGATCATTCTGAGACATTTGTTTTGCACACGCTGCAACTTAAGAATATTAGTATTAGCGGTATGATTCCAGGCCGGAGAACAGTAGGTGAGTATTGGACGAACCATCAGTTTATATATGAGAAGTTTGATTCTGGTGCTCAGCTTACTTTCTGTTAATTAGCGAGTAGAGGTGGGCTATGGTTTTTGATGTATTTGCACAGAGAGTCTTGATATGGGAGTTGAAAGTCAGTTTTCTGTCTAATACTACTCCAAGATATTTGATCTCAGTTAGCCATGGGATTTTGGTGTTGAATAGGAGGCTATCTTCTTTAGGAAGCATTGATCTTCTAGAGAATAGAAGATCAATGCTTGAAAAAAAATTTTCAAGTGAATCCTCTGAAGGCTACGCTATTCAGGGGATTCATTTGAAAATCAATTTGGTGAAATATTGTTCGATTAGCATTAGGTTTTCTTGCAGTTTCTTGATGGCGTAGGTGCAGCTTTAAAGATCTGGGCAATATCGCTGTATCTTCAGCGTATATGGCTTTGATGATGGGTTATCAAAGGGTGCGGGATATCATACAAGTATATGCAAAATAGAATCGGTGCTAGTAAGGATCCTTGTGGAACTCCAGCCAAGATGCGTTTTTGTGTCGAAACTACCCCACATCATAACTTGTTGGAGAGGTATGCCTTGATTAGATGAATGATTCCTATTGGTATACCAGTTGATATCAGTTTGTATAACAGACCATAATGCCAAACCTTATCAAATGCACTGGCTATGTCAACGAAAACAGTCCCAGTGCATTGAGGCCAGTTAAAGACTGTGGTGATAATTCTACTAATCTGTATATTTTGCGTGGCGCTATGAAATTGGCGGAAGCCAAGCTGCTCCTCAGGAAGGATATTTAGTTGGTCTACTGATTTTTGGAGTCTGGTAAGAATTACCTTCTCGGCAATTTTAACGAGGTTTGAGATGGGGCTGATTGGTCTGTAACTTTGAGGCAATCTAGGGTCTTTTCCAGGTTTATGGATCGGCATTATGTACGCCAGTTTCCAGTAGGAAGGGAAATGTTTGTAGTGAAGGATGGAATTAATTATATTTGTCAGATGGACAATAGCTCTACGTGGTAGAAGCTTTATCACCTTGTTAGAGATACCATCGGGTCCAGGAGCCTTTTTGTTCTTAAACTTCTTAATAATATCATATATTTCAGCAGGTGAGGTGGGTGCAATTTGAGTGGAATATGTGACAGAAGATTTGAGTGCACATCTGACGTTACGGGGATCTTGTATATATGATTAAAATCGAATTGATCATATGCAGGTTTACATTGTTTTTCTAGATGATTTGCTATTGCTTCAGTTTTATCTGCATCGGTGTGGATAAGACCTGAATCTGTTTGGAGGAGGAGAAGAGGTTTATTTCTGTTTTTAATCTTTCTGATAAGATTCCATATGGTGTGGTTATCAGGAGAGAAGGAGGTCACTTTTTCTTCCCAAAGTTGACTTCTATGGGCTGTGAGGGCATCTCTTACTGCGGAGTTGAATCTATTTAAAATCCGTTTGTGTTGAGGCGCCCTGGTGTTGTGGTATCTTTTCCTTGCTTTGTTCTTTTCCCTGATCAGATTCATAATATCTTCTGGTAAGTGATTGGATCTGCGGGTAGTTGCGGAGATAGTAACTGCTGCACAGGCTACATTAATCTGTTTAGTTAGATCTTTAACGGCTGTTTCAATTTCTTCTTTGGATTTTATGATGTACATAACCAATATATTTCGCAAGTACCTTGGAGAGCCTTTCCCAAGGAATGAACGAGTGAGGGGGGAGGGTACAGTTTTTCTAAGTTTCCTATTTTTAACAGTATTGGATTGTGATTGGAGTTCGATATGCTGTAGTATGGCTATGTCCAAGACATCAGCCCGACCATAAGTGTTGTGATGGGAGGGCTCGGCGGAACTACCAGAAGCAGGTTGTTGAATCCAGAATAGTTTTCTAGTATGTGTCCCTTTTTGTTGGTGGAACGGCTATTCCAGACTGGATTCTTGGCGTTTAAGTCTCCGGCCAGTATGGTAGGCTCTCTGGTATCTAATATGGCGTTCAAATCAGAGGACAGTAATATTTTTTGTGGGGGACTATATGCTGCGAAGATTTTTAGTTTGCCAGCAGAACTCGTGAGAATCTCAATGCCGGTGACCTCGGTTAGTGGTAGGAGGGATGTTTATAGAATGATGAGTGATGTAATTCTTAATCAAAATGGCTGTGCCGCCTCCTCTGTCTGTTCTCTACAGTTCATATCCCCTAATTTTGGGGTTGTCTGAAGGTCATAAGTGCGTTTCGTTTAGTAAAAGGACATCCGGCGTTAGGCGAAGTTCTGGAGTTGTAAGATCTTACTCCTCAGTCCGTTCGCATTCCACTCGATGATCTCTAGGAGTCTGGTTTTAATTTTTTACCGTTCATTAGTGAGTGCTGAGATGATAGTTTGTGTATCCTTTAGGAAGCTTTTGGTAGAGGAAATTGAGGGGTTGGATCTACTAAAGTCCAGCAGCATATTTACTAGAGAGGCGGTGATGATAGCAGTCGAATTAGATAAGTGGCGCTGGTTGAGTCTTTTCCTTGGTTGACTTTTTTTTGGTACGAACTGCGTCTGCATATATCTTTGACTTATTCTGTTGAGATGATCGTTTAGAGATCTCTGGTTGCAGAGGATGGATTTCTGAGCGTTTTTGGTTGTCCGTGGAGGACTGTGAAGTTGTAGTCTCTTGAATAGGTCTGCTGGGGAAGGAAGAGAGTCTACCTGCTTCCGACTGTTTGTTTTTCGGGGTTTGGATACAACCTCTATTGTAATTTTATGTGTGTGGTGTGTGGATCTATATCTATCTCTTTAATCCTGTCTTTACTGAGCCTTTGTAAAATTATGCTTTTTCTTATATATCCTTATCCTTTGATTTTTCTGTGCCTTTCGTGATCGGGTTTTTTTTTATATAATATTGTCACTTCATCTTACACGTTCCTCCTTTTATATTCTAGATTCCTATCTTCTGTATTCTATACTTCTACCTGAGAGCAATGTTCTTAAGTTCTTAAAAGAACTGGGCGATGGACTGAGTCCTTGTCTCTTTATCCCGTCATCTGAGTGAAGAGCATCTGTGTGGATGGAGTGTTATTGAGCTAAAAGCTCTAGTCATGACTGGGTAGCGGCAATAGCTGAGCCTCAGTTAAAACTTCATTTGCTACAGCATTGCCATCCGCTACCCTGGAAGTCCTAAAAAGGACTCTCAAGATAACGCAATGGAAAAATTTATTTATCTTTTATGACTGCGCCATCCATGCCTCAGTATGGTGCAAGAAGTATAGTACTTCCAATAGGTTATCAAATCTTCCACAACAAAAATATCTTAATCTTCCCCAAGTTAATCATTTGCTTTGCAGTCCTGGCCCCTTTTCTCGCTTACTATTTATATCAATGTTTCCCGCTTAGGTTCGTTTCTTTATTTAAGATCAATGCATTGCAACTAAAATAAGATCAGGCAAAACTTTGTTAAAATACAACATGGGATTTAATGGTCATCAAACAGGCATATAATATACACTATAAAACAGAGGGTGATCCTCTGTAATTCAAAAAAAAAAAGAGAAACTCTAAGACAAATTTGGATATATCTCTACTTCAAGTTAATACAAAGCACACAACATGTATCTATCTCGCTTAAAGACTCATCACTTAACCAACTTCTTAATATCTGCACATCTCTCTTTAATCTATACAAGGCACACATTGTGTTATTTATCTAGCTTATTATCATTTAACAAACTTCTTAACACCTGCATATATCTCTCTTCAATTAATACAAAACACGCATCATGTTATCTATCTGGCTTAAGGAATTATCACTTAACAAACTTCTTAATATCTACATATGTCTCTCTTCATTTTATACAAAGCATACATCATGTTTATCTATCTCACTTAAAGAAGTATCATTAACAATCATCCTATTACTTGAATAAACAGCGTCAAGGACTTATGACGATTAATATAACATACCATAAACTTAAAATTTCATACAGGATTACATACAGGCGTTAATTAAAAATGCATAACCCAATAATTAGTTCCTAGGAAATTAGCTATGCTCTTTCTTAGATGCAACCATCAAAGCTATATTCATTCTTACATGCAATCTTCAAAATTCTACAACCGAGACCCTGGGTTCAGTTTTCTAAACCCCGTGCACTCCTTGCGTACACTTACGCGAACCCCTTACATTGCCCTATGATTCCTGGTTTCTGGAACCTTCGACAAGTCGTTTCTTCTCCGTCTTCGTGTTCTAATCCCATTAAGTCAGTCAGTGGAACATCAGTTTGAATTTTCCCGCCCCCTTTTTGAATTGACCTTGAGATCACTTAGGGTTGAACTCGTAAACAAACTTTCAAACGGCGTTTCGACTGTAGAGGGTTTCCCTTAGCCTTGAAAGTTTTCATCTTTGGTTCAAAGAGATAGCTAATTCCCGTTAGGCTGTACATATGTTACACACTACAAAATCTTAAAAGAAAGGACTATTTACAGGTGTACTGGGTTCTGCCTAAATGTAAAAACTCGATGCGTTCGTTATACAAAATTTATTCTTGTTGCATCGAATGTTTATACTATAAATGGCAGTGTGAGGACCGCCGCAGTTGGCGCATTTTGCAGGAGTAGTTTTTGGTTTTGTGCATGTGTTGGTAGGGTGGTTTTTTACACATTTAAGGCATTTGAACTCTGACTTGTGGAGTCTCTGAGCATGACTGAATCTTTGGCATCTATGGCATTGCCCAGTTGAAGCCTTCTTTCTCAAAGGCTCTGGGGTGATTCGGAGACCACATACTGATTTGAGGTCACATAGATGTTTTTATAGACTTGATGTATCTCTACTAAAACTAGAGGCATGGGTGTTTTGTTCGCTCTAGTCATCCTGCTAACCTTGATGGGAGGTAGGTCCTGGAAGCGGAGGTCAGCCTCTATTTCGTCAGAGGTTATATTCTCTGAGAGACCCCTTAGGAGACCACCTTCTAATTTCGTTCCGAGCCCGAGAGAGAACATATAGTACTGGATATTATTTGAATCCAGTTCTTTTGTAAGTTTTCTAAAGTCTGTTACAATAGCAGGTTGAATCCTAACGCCATCATCCGTATTTTTAGCCGAGACATACTGTATCTGTAGGTGGACCTCAATTGTGTCCATTTCCTTTTTTCCCGGAGGACAATCGGAGGTACCCTCTCTTTGGGGGTGACTGTGAGATCAAGATTGGGAGTGTCCTCATCGATACCTAAATCCATGAGAGGTTCAATCTCAGAGGTTTTACGTTTCTTGTGCGCATGAGTTTCAACATAGTCTGTAGAAGGGAAAATCACCAAATCGAGTTTCTCCTCAGTCTGGGGAGTGTCTTCACACTCTTCGATTTCAGTGGGCAAGGAGTAGAAATTAAGACTGCCGGGCAAATCATTTTCAACTTTTTTCAGTATCTTTTTGAGAATGCTAATCAGACGCCCTTTGGTGTTGAGCGATTTAATATAAGCATCATCTTCTTCTTCACACACATTGCGAAGAATTTAGTACAGTAAGCCAGCAATGGCAGTTAGGCCTAGCGAAACGTACTCTTATAAATACAGTTCAATTACCTGTGTTTGTTTAGTTTTAATAACCAGAAGCACTTATATACTATTAAGTCTTGCTGATACTGGTTACTGAACTCACTGACTAAAGATACGCGTGATCTACGTTTAACTACATTAAAAAAAAAACAATTCTGAAATTCATAATCAAAACATCACTCACTCTTCACCCAAAATTCCATGAATCTGAATACGTTCTGATCACACTACCGTACGTATATAAAGTTTAAGAACTAATCCAAATAAAATATCTATTTAAAACATGGAGATAGTAGAAAGGTATACTTAAGAAATCGCGATTCTATAACATTTTACAAATTTTAACATCAAATCTGAATTTATTAAAAAAATAAATTCTGATTTATATATTTGCATATTATTAAGTTTTATAGAAAAATCAATATATCTTTCTATATATCTTATAATAAATTATAAGTTTAAATTTAGATTCTGATATCAGACCGAATTTGATAGGAATAATAATAATAATAAGATGATATGGATATTTTAATTATACAAAATATCAGAAATGAAAACATGATATGAATATAAAAAATATTAGCTTTTTGTCATCAAAATACATGTGTTATCACATTAATAAAATAAAATACCTATTTCCCAGAATATACCTCACGCCAGAATATTTCGGGCATGGGGTTATTATGGTATTGAACAGAAAGTTTTTGATTAGTCCCTAAACAGAATCAGTTCAAAACACATATCGGCCATTGATAACCACAACCAAAAGCATCAATAAAAAAGCGAATTAAACTGGATCGTGGACAAACTATGTTCTCAGTAGTGCATGGCAAGGCAACTCCAGTGCCGAAGGTTATGTTCTCATTAACTTGCTGGTAAGCTTCGAAAATATTAAACTTCACTTTATTACACTATAACAAAATAGTGCATCTATAATATCTTCATTAATACTTTCTTAAATTTTGATGATTTCGAAAGAAATATTCAAATATTAGTAAATAATAAATACACTACATTTTATTAATAAATATTGAATGCTTATTTTTGTTACTAAATATATATATATATATATATATATATATATATATAATGGGTGGAGAGGAGGGGAATCAATCGACCGTGAGATGCAGTGATTGATTCATTCAATCCAATAGCCTTGGAGAGTAATAGATGGCAACTGTAGCCAATGAAGTTCTAACTGAGGCTCGGCTATTGCTGTTACCGTGCTGCCATGATCTGAGCTTTAATAGCTCAATAACACCTTATCCCTACACTGTCTTCTACAGATTACGGGGAAGATGAAAAGCATTCTTGCTTCGTCCCTTTAAGCCAGTCCTTATAAGGACTATAATGTGTATATAATCTAATCGGGTGGAGGGAAGGATTCCCTTGGAGTGTAATGGATGGCAATGCTGTACCAATGAAGTTTAACTGAGGTTCGGCTATTGCTGTTACCTCCTGGTGCGCAGAGATTCGAGAGTTTGAGTTCGCTCTCTTAAGGTTTTTGCCTTAAGGGAGCAATTTGAGTCTCTGGGGAAAGTGTTCTTCGGCACGGCCCGCTGAGGGGCTTTGTCGGTGAATGTTTTTCTTCGGAATATGAGCGGTTCTGCTCGGTGGTGGCGTGTGGGTGGAAGGCCATCACCGAGTGGAGCCAACGCTGAGATGGATGGTCTTTCGTCCACGATTGAGTGGCCTATGGATCGTCCGAATTTTTAGAGACGGCTTTACCTTTAAATATGGCAATGCTGTAGCCAATGAAGTTCTAACTGAGGCTCGGATATTGCTCTTACCCTCCCATGATCAGAGCTTTAATTGCTCAATAACAACTTATCCCTAACTGTCCTCTACAGATAACGGAGAAGATGAAAAGCATTCTTGCTTCGCCCCTTTAAGCCAGTCCTTATAAGGGCTATACGATGTTTATAATCAACCGGATGGTAATACGCCCAGTCATTACTTACGCCTCACCAGCATGGAGTCCCACTTCAAGATCAAATATTTCGAAATTGCAGAGAATCCGAAACAAATGCTTAGGATGATCTTGGATGCACCGTGGTTCATCAGAAATTCACAGATTCACCGAGAAACCGGCATTTCATACATCTCCTCCCTTCTTCGTGATCTTGCAGAAAAATTCTTCATGAAGTCAAGTTCACATTCAAACCCACTGATCGTACAAGCTGTCAATTACAATGAGACTGATTACTACAAACACAAAAGACCGAAGGCTATTCTTCTCTCAACCGATCATAGCTAACACAACTGCCCCCAGAGGGCGAGCTTAATTGCACACAAACCTCCCTTTCCCAAACAACTCTCATTACAGATAAAGGGGAATATGAAAAGCACTAGTGCTTCACCCATCCTGTCAGTAACGTTAATGGTAAAATGTTTATAATCAACAAACTTCAGAAATTGTGACAAGCGTTCTGAGGATTGTTCACAAAATTATTCACTTTGGAAAGTTCTAGGTGTTCAGGGGGATGAAGTGAACAGTCGAATATTGGGTTTCTGTAAAAATTTGTATGCATTTTAATATTAATAAATCAAGCACGTGTGCATAGTTTGGATTTTTATTTTCTACATAAATTTCTCTGTAGTAAACTACCTCTTGCATCATTCAGCCTTAATCAATCTCTCCATGTTGGAATGAGGGTGTGTGTGTGGGGGGGGGGGGGGTAATCGCTTCTCTTGTCTACAGATTAATAATGTTTTCATTGCTCTAACAACATTATTCGATGTCAAGCATAAATATATATTTTTTTATTACTATTTTAAACTTTTCTGTGGAAATGAACAGATTTTGTATGTTAATATATTTGTCTACTAGAGGGCTCTGTCTTATTCCCTTCGACTGACATGTGTGCTATCAAAATACTTGAGGAAACTGATGATTTGTGATTTTTGATTCAAATTTCGCAGTGTGGATTAACTCAGAGATTTCGGCTACTGAAAATTTCTTATGCTTTCAATTTAGCTCATTGAAAATAAATCTAAATAAATTAATAGTAGCAGTTATGAAGGTAACTTATATTTTTGTATTCTCGTATGTTCTTTCTTGTATTTATATACGGGCCATTAATATCATTTTTTGTTTTTGGTGTGTTTATTAGAACTTTCCACACCTACCACACCTTCGTATAACAAATGAAATCTCCAATACCAGCTTGCAAAATTACAAGAAACCTGCAGAAATTATAATATGAATATAAATCCAAGTAAAACTAAGATAATGAAAACTGGAAGATACCCACAAGATATACAGCTAACGCACAGATATCATAGAAGTAGTTAATCGTTTTAATTACTTAGGAGCATACTTGATTTCGAATTTAAATGACATGGGATCTCCTTTGCACGGTCAATGATGAATCAACATAATAAAATTTGTTAAAAAATTACTACAACTCTAAAAATCAAATAATACGAAAGTATAATACTACCAACAGCCCTGTATGGGGCAGAAACTGGGACCTTTAAAAAAAGGAAGAAGCATAGACGAAACGTTTAAAATGAAATGCTTAAGGAAAATAAACAAAACTCATTGGTTTGAGCAGTGGCATCTCGTGGCTTGAAATCGTGGGGGTGCTGCAACTTTCGAAATATACATACACACTGTACGTACAGTGTATACGTGTTAGAATAAAATATCAAAATTATGGTAAAAATTTAAAAAAGAAATTAAACATGAAAAAATATTGTTTATTATCGATAAAATTATACTGTTGTGTATAATTCAAAATTACTTAAAAATAAAATCCATTATCATGACCCCAATAATGTTCTGAAATAAAAACTATAACAAATGTTATGTCTTTAATTGTAATGGCCAAATATTTAAAGAGACGGAGTAAACACGATAAGCACTACGAACACTCTACTACTGGCGCAAACTGCATATAAACAACAGTGGAACTGCGCGACGGACAGTGCCGCATTACGCTAATAGTTCGCATCACACACAATGACGTGTATATGTTTGCGCGCGTAGCAATATGCCATAGTGCTGCTAGCGTCCTTCGCCCTCCTAAGTGTTACAAGATGGATTTTTATTATTTTTTATACAAAATAAGAGAATTGTATAGGATTGTTGCCGATAAAAATTAAATGTTACACACAAATATAAATCAATCAATAAATATATTCATATATCGAGAAAAAATTGGGGATGCTGCAGTTCTGCAATGCCCATGCACGAGCCGCCCCTGGGTTTGAGTTCTGTTTTTTTGGTTTGATCACATTCTGCGAATGCAACCGGACAGACTTCCTCGCCTGGTATTTGAGGGCACTCTGGAAGGTACAAGACCCAGAGAAAGCCCATGATTAATATGACATACAGTCCTTAGAACTTCATTTGACTTTGAAAGCTCTTGGCAGATGAACGAACTTGCTTTGGACAGAGAACGGTGGAAGACTTTTATCCACATGGGACTCAACTCGAATTGAGGATGGAAAAAGAAGTTAGAACATTTATTTATTTTATTCATGTTTGTACGTAGAGGATATATTTATGATTTTTTGATAACCGACTGTGTTGGTTGAGGTGAGATTTTCTAAATGCGTGTTTTTCTGCTGGTATGTGCTTTGTGGGGGAACCCTGCCACCTCCGTGTAAGACTTAACTGAAGCAGTTGTAAATACCTTTGCATCGACAAAAAGAAAAATTATTTTTCAAACCGTGTTATGGTGTAATGGGCTAGAAGGGGGGGGGATTTACTCCCAAAAAGAAAATCTGATCTGGTCTATAGAGAAGCGAAACTATATATGATTATTCCCTCCATCGCTCACTGGTCTTATATACTCTGCCAACCGAATTGTTTCTTTTCAGAAGCTCAATTTAAAACTTCGAGTTAAAGACGATATTTTATGGCATAACGACGTATGCAAAGTCCAAAAATGAGATCTTTATATTTTATGAAATATTTTTTTATTTAAAACCGGTCCGGAAAACTCGCTTAAGGATTACCTCTAAATAAATAAAAAGGAGAACATGGGACTCTTATTTATTTTCTCTCTATTTTATTGTGAGCAGTGTTTTTTTAACATACGATGTTTACTACTAGTGGTACGCGGATGGTTTTAGGTTTTACAAGGCGAAAAAACTGATCATTAATATTCAAAAGCTTTCAAACCAATTAAATGGACAATATTTCTAGCTGCACAAATTAACTTATAAGTAAGCTTTTTAAGATTAAGCTAGTTGCTTTTTCTATAATGTTCTAAACACTACGATATAAATATTTAAAATAAACACGAAAGTGAACACATGCAAACATTGGAAGCGCCCTCTATTGTGGGTCCTACTTAACAGCCAAGTCTGTAGTTTGGCAACTGGTTGGTAACACAATAAAATCTGCAGACAAAGTAATGATGAAACTCATGATCGGAGACAAAGCGAAGGTTATTAAAGAAATCTCTCTCTCTCTCTCTCTCTCAAATAACAACGTTTGACAAATCTATATTGCGAATTCTGATCATCTTATGGTATTTGTCAGACATGAATTAAATAAAAAAATTGGTTGATCTGTTGTTCTGTCAACGTGTGCCGACACATATAACCGAGGAAGCCATTTTTCGAGTTATTCATGATTTCAACAAAGACAACAGCATTGATTGGAGTCAATGTGTTGGAATAAGTGGGGATGGCGCCACAGCCAAGGTCGTTTATAAGAAAAAAGTTGTTGCACGTATCCAAGATGTTGCATCGGAAGCCATATCAAAACATTGTTGCCTACAAAGAGAAGCAAGCCTTACTCAGTACGTGAATATAGATTTAAAGATAATTCTAGATAAAGTTGTTAAAATAATACGTTTTTGTAATTTTAATACTAATAAATGCAAGTTGTTACACTTTGGGATACAGAGATATAAGGCTACGTACTGTATTGATGGAGCGGAATTTCAGGAAGTGGATGAGATTCTGGATCTTGGAGTGATGGACAGTGGATTGAATTCCGAGAGCACGTCGCAAGTGGCGCAAAGACTGCACCATTTGACATGTATGGATAAGGAGGTAGTGGTGGTTCCGCTATATAAGGCATTGATCAGACCACATATTGTGCTCAGAATTTGTCACCTAGTTTTCAATGTGATGTGGAAACATTATAGAGGGTCCGAAGACAAGTAGCCAAAGTGAAATCAGGAATCTGAAGTGTTGGTTATGAAGAATGTTGAGAGAATGTGGATTACAGAGGTTGGTGGATAGGAGAGAAAGAGGAAATATGAGAGACCTTCAAGTTAGTTAAAGGATTCTATCAGATTAATACAGAAAACTATACAAAGAGTGGATATTAAGATGGGAAGAACGAGAGGCCATTCTTGGAAGTTGTATAAAGATGTGGCGAAGAAAGGTGTGAAGAGTTGTTGGTAAGTGAAATGCATCGCCAGAGTTCAGGGAGCGTAAATAACTTCAAAGCTCATTATGATAGACGTTGCTGGTTGAGTGGACTTCCCACGATGAGTCTGTTCGCTCCATGGAGGTTACCAAAATAATAATAATAATAATAATAATAATAATAATAATAATAATAATAATAATAATAATAATAATAATAATAATAATAATTCTAAAAGAAACAAGAAACAAATCTGATTACAAAAAAGAACAGTAAACTAACCGATATGTGCGCTAGAAAAATAAACCCTTGCATGGCCAATTTCTTCGAGATACTGAGGATAAAATTAACGTGAACAAGACGTGGCAATGGCTACAGTATGGATATATTAAAAAGAAACAGAAGGATTTATTCTAGCAGCTCAAGAACAGGCATTACAAACTAATGCAATCAAAGCAAAAATTTTCAACATCGATAATAACAGCAAATGCAGATTATGCGATCAGAAAGATGAGACTGAAGAACATCTAATCAGTGCCTGCAGCAAAATAACTCAAACTGACTATAAATACCGCCAGGATCAAGTGGCCAAAATAGTTCATTGGCATGTATGCAAAAAATATGGCTTCCCCACTTCTGATAACTGGTGGGAGCATAAAATAGAGACTGTATTGGAAAATGAAACAGCAAAAATTCTCTGGAACTTTCGAATAAAAACTGATCAGCATTTGGAACACAATAGATCTGACACTACAATTATTGAACATCGACAGGTTTGGATTATCGATATCGCAGTACCCAGTGATAACAACATTAACAACAAAGAACTGGAAAAAATCATTAAATATCGAGATCTGGCAATCGAAGTTGGCCGGCTGTGGCTTCAACACACCAAAGTCATCCCAATAGTTATCGGTGCACTTGGTGCAACTTCAAAGAAGCTGTCCAACTATTTACAGCAATCAAACATTAACGAAGTGACCCCATATGACCTACGAAAAACAGCATTACTTGGAACAGTCTATATTTTACGATGCTACCTGCCGGACTATTCCTAGATTCTTGGTAGAATTGAATTGTTCTGTATCACCAGTCAAATTGTTAGTTAAATGATATCTTCTTTTGACTGTGTATCAATAATGTGAATAAATAAATAAATAAATACTATTGCTCACTGATCTCTGTTGGATTTCATATGGATAACTCATGACTCTCCGATTTGAATTGAAGGAATAATTTTAATTTCAGACGAAGACAATAAACAGGAATCAAATGCATGACTATAAATCTTTGATTTATGAAATCTTTGATAATGACTATCAATCCTTGCAAGATAAATTTACATTTCCCGGACAAAATAGACCTGATAAAAAAAAAAAAAAACTCGAGTTATAGCATATAAACCTTATTATTGATAAATCTGATGCATCATGAATTCATATTATATTCTACTTAAGACATAGATTTTTTTTATATTTGGTCTCGCGACTTTTCCTTTATGGGATCAAATATAAAAAAAATCTATGTCTTAAGTAGAATATAATATGAATTCATGATGCTAATTCAGCGACGAGTCTAAGAGAAGAGGATAAGAAAGAAGGAATTTGTTGACGTACTTTTATGAATAGTTGAAGATCGTAGATTTTTGGGAAGAAAAATTGTGGAAGAGTACTTCAGAGGACAGAGGTGGATGGAATGAAAGAAGGGTAGAGGAGTAGATTCTATATGTTTGGAGGTGGATGGTAAATGAATGTTCACCAGCAGCTGCTTTTGTTCTTACTGTTTTTCAAGTGGAGTAATGCTAATGCTAAGAGTTGTACAAGAGACAGAAATGTGCGTGAGAGAGGGATTGGAGTAATTATGTCAGAGATGGATCAGGATTGTCCTCTTCTGAATAGCATCAATCAATGATAAGTAAAGCTCCGAGTTCATCATCCGAAATGTGCGAACAATATTTTATGTTGGGGCGGATTTGGGATTAACACAGTTGCACAGGGTAAAACTTAGCGTCTTTTGCAGAAAAATACACCAAGATTACTGACGGACGCAGAATGTGTTGGGCCCAGGAAAGGGTGGAGATGCGAGACAGTCCAAGAAAAGTCCAAGAAGTTCGCAAGGTTATTATTATTATTATTGCGTAACACCTCCAGGGAGTCCAATGACTCATCGAGGGAGGACACTCTAGAACTCTGCCTCCACTGCTCAATCCACCAACTACCATCGTCTACACCAGCGCCATCTACCGCCCATCATCATTACTAGTATTTTCACAGACAATCACAAACATCCATGTCCACGGCGGGGTTCGAACCCGCAGCCTTTTTTTTGGGAGGGGGGGATGGAGAGCGGGTACGCTGACCACTTGGCCAACCGCTTCCGCTTCTCATTATCCTCAATCCATTAAACTATAGTGAGGATATTAAAACTTAAGGCATTTTGTGGAGGATTTCGAGGCTTCCAATGACTACAAAGTTTGTGAAACGAGAGCCAAAATTGGAGTGCACTTTCCTCACTATGAATAGGACTTGAAGTCAGTAAGAGCAGGGTGCGAGGTGGAGAATGGATGAGAGTACAAAGTAATGGAGTTATTCCTGGATGGGTGGGAAAATCTGAAGAGAGAAAATCATGCATCATGAGCAACCAGAGAGGAAGCTGGCTATCCAGTTGTAAAAGATTGAAAGCAGACCATTGGATGGTTGTTTTCGAAGAAAACCTCTGTGCTAGACCCAATTAAATGCCTTAGGAATGTTTGAAGAGACCGACACAGTTTCTCCGAACCTTTGCATAGCTTGAATCCAGAGATGGGTAATAAATGCTAAATTAGTTGTGGACTGAAGGTTGCAAAATCCATATTGTTGGCTACTAATTAACTGAAAAGCTTCCAGCTGGTGCAGAAGCTGACTTTTGTTAACCTTCTCCATAGTTTTTAAAAGAACATAAGTGAGGTCAACTGAATGGTGTTTAGTGGCTGACTTTTGTCACCTTTCTTTGGAATGAGTGGAATGTAGGCTTGTCCCATGGTGTAGGATGGGAGATGCCAGTCGAATAGGAAAAGCTGAAAAGGCGATATAGGATAGGTTTAATTCCGAAACACAATTTTGAGCACAAAGGGGTAGTATTGTCAGCGGGATGCTATTAGGATCAGCTGCCTTGTTCAAGTTATTCAAGTGGATGTGCTACAAATACCAAACAGCATCGAAGTCTTTGCTGTTAAAAACAGTCCATTTGTATGTCTGTATTCACATCTGTTATATTTAGATGTGGAACCAATCTTCGGTTAAACTTGCAAATATTGAACTCACTATCTCTGTCTTAACGTCTGGTCACAATTAGTTCTGTTCCCAATAAATTTTAATTTGTTTTTGTATTCAAATTAAAGTTTTTATAAGAACATTATGTATTTAATAAACTATATTATTATTCCCATAGTTTTTGTATATTACTGCCGTTGAGACAGAACTATATTGACAGAACTATATGGGAGTCAAGGACTCATCCCTCGATGAGTCCTTGACTCCCTGGAGATCTTATAATAATAATAATAATAATAATAATAATAATAATAATAATAATAATAATTTTTATTGATTTCTAAAATATTTACACAATTACAATAATCATCTTTAGTGACATTCCAACTTGTAATTTTTACAAAATTCAGCACTAAGTGCTGCATATGTGGTTAACTTTCTACATTGCATTTCAATTAAAATTTTGATAATAATACTTTTTGCATACATATTTACAACACGTGTTCTTCTAATATTAACAACGAAGATTACATGGAATTTTTGAATAATGGATAGTAATAATAATAATAATAATATAATGTCTCTACATATATATATATATATATATATATATATATATATATATATATATATATATATATATATATATATATAATGTAAGAAATTATGTAAGAAATAATGTAAGAAATTATAAGAATAATTTCTTACATTATTTTTTCGTGTTACATAAGAGTATTATGTTAATAATATTATCACATAATAATCAGTATCTTCAATATCTTCTTTATTGTTGTATACTTTACTAAATATTTTATTACATAATCTATCTGCTTCTTTGGTTACAAGTGGTTACGTGTGATTGAGTGAGGCGAGTTAATCCCACCTACTTCGAAGCTTGGGTTAGCTTTTGTGAAGAGAGTGGGATTTAGGCTTCACTATTTATGTTGTTACTACTGTTTATGTATGGGATGTTGGCATTGGATGCTGGTGATTTGTGATGTGTATATTAGTGTTAATGGTTTCTTAACTTTATTGGTATATTTTCCAGGGTTCGTGTTTTAATGTTTTGTAGTTATCTACGTGTTTTAAGTTTTTTGGTAGGTTGTTGAGTTGCGCGGGTATCTGATGTGATCTCACAAAAGAACCGTATGAGTTGTTGAAGGGTGTGGGGATGTAGAGAGTTGTTGTAGGTCGTGTTATACGATATGTGTCTCTGTTGTTTCGATAGGTGATGTTGAAGTAATTCCTTAGTAATATTATGTAGTATTTCAGGTTTTTAATGCTCAGAATTCTGTGTATCGCCATGTGCTTGTAGGATACTGGTTGTTGCGTGTAAGGCGTCCAGATCACTGTTGACACGATTTTCCTGTGTAGTGTTTCTAATTTTGTTAGGTGGCTGTTTGATGTATTTGTATAGACTGTTATTCCGTATCTGAGTAGGGATTCGCAGATACCGTGATATAGGAGGTTTTTTTTTTATGTTGGGTGGAATAATGTCTTTAACTTGGAAGAGTTTTGCTGCGATGATCCGGAGTTTGGTGTATAGGTATTCTATATGTTTTGTCCATTTAAGGTGGGAATCTATATAGAGACCGAGGTATTTTGCATGTGTTACAGGTTTGATTTCGGAACATTGGCAGGTATTTTTTCTGTTAATGCAGCGGTATGTGTGACAATGTATCGATAGTGATGCAGGGCGTATGATTCTTGGGTTGTGTGTTATCAACATCTGTGTTTTGGTGCCGTTGATTAGAATTGCGTTTTGGTGGAAGTATGTTGTGATTCCATTTAGGTCTTGTTGTGCTTGGCAGAGAGCCGTGTTGATGTCTGTGTGGATTGCTAGGAGTGCAGTGTCATGTTATGAACATCGTTAATGTATATGTTGAATAGAGTGGGTGATAATATGGCACCTTGAGGTACACCGTGTTTTACTTGTATATCCCGACTGTGTGACATGTACCTATTTTTGTTACTTGTGTTCTGTTTGAGAGGTAGTTCTTGAACCATGTATGCAGTGTTCCTCTTATACCTATTGAGTATAGTTTGGTGAGTAGCATGTCATGTTCAAGTGTGTCAAATGCTTTGGTTAGGTCCAGCAGTATAAGGACGGCGTACTTGTTTTTGTCGAGCGCTTTGTTTATTGTGTCGGCGATGTCTTCTAATAAAGTAATGGTGCTTTTTGTTTTCTGAAAGCCGTATTGGTTTTGTGAGATGATGTTGTACTTCTGTAAATAGTTCTGTAGTCTGATGTGTGTTATTTTTTCTAGAATTTTTGAGATGACTGGTAGGATAGCTATTGGTCTGTAATTCTGAGTATCGTTTCTTTTGCGGGTTTGTATATTGTGGGATAATGCCTGTGTCGAATATTATGTTCACGAGTTTCTGATATTAATCGTAATAATAATAATTTGTATATATAATATTTATAATACATTACACGAATACAATTGTTCATAACAGATATGTGCAGGTAAATAGTATTTTTAAATAATAATTATTATTAACAACGTATATTATTATATTATTATCATTGATGATTATTCCAGACATTTTTGCATGTTTACAGATTATGTATAAAATAACAATGTTTCTATTTTCATCGTACAGAGTATTTACATATTAACAATTAATGCACATTATACTTGATGCTCTTTACAATATTCTGTAAGCAGTTTAAGGCACATTATTTCTTTTCAATATTTTTTCTTTGGATACAAATGCATATACTTTATATAAATATATATATATGTCAGTATCTTCATTATTGTTATATACTTTGCTGACTGTTTTGTTACATAATCTGCAATCTTTGATTATGAATATTACGTGTGGATGAGTAGGCTGATTAATCCCACCTATTTCGAAGCTTGAGTTAGCTTTTGTGAAGAGAGTGGGATTAGCCTTCACTATTTATGTTGTTGCTACTGTTTATTGCATGGGATGTAGGCATTGGATGCTGGTGATCTGTGATGTGTGTATTAGTGTTAATGGTATATTAGCTTTGTTGGTTTATTTTCCAGAGTTCGTGTTTTAATGTTCTGTAGTTGTTTATGTGTTTGAAATTTCTTGGTAGGTCGTTGAATAGCGTGGGTATCTGATGTGATCTCACAAAAGAAGTGTATGAGTTGTTGTAAGGATGTACAGAGTTGTTGTGGGTCGTGTTATACGACATGTGTCTCTGTTGTTTCGATAGGTAATGTTGAAGGATTCTGTGTGTCGCCATGTGCTGGTCGGATATTGGCTGTTGTGTATAAGGTGTCCAAATCACTGTTGACACAATTTTGCTATGTAATATTTCTAATTTTGTTAGGTGGCTGTTTGATGTATTTGCATATACTTTTATACCGTATCTGAGTAGGGATTCGCAGATACCGTAAATATAGGAGTTTTTTTTTATGTTGGATGGAATAATGTCTTTAACTTGGAAGAGTTTTGCTGCGATGATCCGGATTTTGGTGTGTAGGTATTCTATATGTTTTGTCCATTTAAGGTGGCAATCTATGTAAAGATAAAAGTATTTTGCATGTGTTACAGGTTTGATTTCGGAATATTGGCAGGTTTTTTGTTGTTAATGCAGCGGTATGTGTGACAGTGTATCAATAGTGGCGCGGGGCGCATGATTATTGGGTTGTGTATTGTCAACATCTGTGATTGGGTGCCGTTGATTACAATTGCGTTTTGGTGGAGGTATGTTGTGATTTCATTTAGGTCTTGTTGTGCTTTGGAGAGAGCCGTGTTGACGTCTGTGTGGATTACTAGTAGGGTGATGAGATCTGCGTACTGAAATATTTGACTTCTTATGGCCATGTTATGAACATCGATAATGTATATGTTGAATAGAGTGGGTGTGGGACTGCACTATTCAACATATACATTAACGATGTTCATAACATGGCCATAAGAAATCAAATATTTCAGTACGCAGATGACATCGCACTACTAACACTCCACACAGACATCAAAACGGCTCTCCCATCTAAAGCACAACAAGACCTAAATGAATCACAACATACTTCTACGAAAACGCAATTGCAATCAACGGCACCAAAACACAAATGTTAATAATACACAACCTGAAAATCATGGGCCCCGCACCACAAGTGATACACTGTCACACATACCGCTGCATTAACAACAACAACAACAAAAAAAAATAACCTGCCAATATCCCGAAATCAAACCTGTATAACCTAGCTGTAACATGAGCCTATTTTTGTTACTTGTGTTGTGTTTGAGAGAGAGTTCCTGAATAACGAGCAATAGTTGAATTGTTCAAGTGTATCAAGTGCTTTGGTTAATTCAAGCATTTGATACACTTGAACATGATATACTACTCATCAAACTATACTCAATAGGTATAAGAAGAGCACTGCATACCTGGTTCAGGAATAATAATAATAATAATAATAATAATAATTTTTTTTAAACATTTTATTGTCTCAGATAAATTACATACATAGATACAACAATAGTTTTATTTACACGTATATATATATATATATATATATATATATATATATAATATTTATAATACATTACAATTGTGAATAACAAATACTGGCGAGTTATTAATATTTTTAAATTTTAATAATTTTTTTAAAATAAATAATATTTTTGTTCACTGCTAAAATATTTACTCATACATATATACAATAGTTATCTTGAGTATAATAGTAATAATTTTTTCTTTTTCTTTCTTTTTTTTTTATGTCTCAGATGAATTGCATACATAGTTGCTGTAGTAATTATATATATATAATATTCATAACGCATTACAAGTGTGTATAACAGATTCTTGCAAGTTAGTAATTTTCTTCCTCGAAGCTTAGCAGAGCTTATCTGAGGAAGATAATAGATGACAGAGGGTGGTGGTTTCATGGTTGTGTTCCTATACTGGTCGCAAGCCAGGTGTTGATTTTACTGTTTGTTGGTACGTGCTTGAAAGACTTCGGCTGCTATTACAGTTTAACTTTTTTTTATTTTTGTGCAAATAGGGTTGGATTTAGACGAATACTACTACTACTACTACTACTACTACTACTACTAATAATAATAATAATATATCATGGAGTAAACATATAATAAATGAGATCAGCTCACTCAAAATTACTTATTATTAAACTTGAATATAGAAATTAACTTAGGTAATTGGCGTGAATATCAGTTACCATTTATCAGTTTATTTACCTTTAAATAAAAAATAAACTAAAACATGCTTCTACCGATAATAACAAATTTCGAATAGTATTTTTGTCAAACCTAACGGTTACTTTGTCACATATTCCCGATAAATTAAACAACTTGAACTCCTGCATTTCATAACTTTCGTACTTTATTTAACCTTGTCACCTTTGCTGTGATCTTTCTTTTCTATTTGTGCCATCTTTCAACTGTGTCACTCATATCCTAGATCGCAGCTAAATAAAGTCGTGTGCTCTTCCTACTCTCCGAAGGGATGCTGAATTGCAGTCCTAATATTTACATCCGGAATTAGTATTTTAAGTGGCGAGCGCTTATCTTTGTTTAGGAAAAGCGACATTATCAATTTCAATCCTGTCAACGATGTGCCTTCTGCTATTTCTATAACCATAAATTTACACTCACACACTACTACAGTGCTGTACACAGCGCCCTCTTTGAATTCCTTTGACAAAATTAAGCAACTTTTCTAGTCCATATATTTATGATCGCGATACGACTAAAAGCGTAAATTAGTTACGATGTAAATATTCCTTTCTTAAATTATTTAATCTGTGAAAATATTTTCAGCATTGAAATAAATAATAAGAGAAAAAAGACATTTATAATTTTAAATTAAGTCATTAAGAAATTATTCTTGGGTACTTGGGACATAAATTGAAAATTAGATTATCTTGCATGTGGCTCCCTCTGTTTTCAATTTCCCAAACTGATATTAACTCTTAGTTGACGGAAAACTAGGAATAAGAAAAACACTAAACTCAGAATTTACTTAACATTTTGTTCACATAACCGAAATCTATTTATTTCAAATTTAAATCGATCCATGATGTCAACTTGAGTCGGTATCTTCAATGAAAACTGGAAAACTAATTTTTAATTTACTATCGGTGACAATTAATTCGAACTTAAAATACTTCATACTTCAAATGTGGCGCCATCTGACGTTTAAATATAGAACAAGACTACGAATGTAGATAATTTTCATTGTTACAATGTTACAAACAATTTTCACAAATATAAAAAAAAAAAAGTGGCTTTTTTTTTTTTTTTAACAAAACAAACGATTTATGGAATATTAAAATTAACAACTGTTAGAACTTTGGTTCTAATTTGAACGGATCATTTGCTAACATGAATTCGACCATTATTATTTATGTATCTAATGAAAGCCTAGCGTGAATAGAATCAATTTTTAAGATAAAAAGGTCCAAGATAATGTCACAGAAAAACGTATCAAGTTGACCCAAATTTCTAAAAAGAAAATTATTGTCTGAAATAGAGGTCTACGGTCGATTTTTTTTTTTTTTTTTTTTTTTTTTTTTTTGATATTGGGGTTTAAAACCAGATTTACGGAGGATAAAAGCAAAAGCGTCACATTTGTATTACAGACAGGTATGCAAAGTGTAGTTCCCAAATCACATGAAAAATAACGCGTAAAGATTATACTTACCTCCAAAAATAGTTAACAACATACATTTATCAGTATAAAATAAAAGCCAAGTATAAAATCAAGCGAAGCAAATATAAGAATTTGATTAAAGATTCGTTAAACATTCTTCTGAAGGATTAAATACAAATGCTGTGGGATGTTTAGAATATAAATAGATATCTTTCGTTGAATTTCATGTTACATTTCTTCCTTTTATATATTTCTATACAATGGTGATGTTTATGAGTCTGTGACTTTTGCTTTTTTGAAAAGCCTTGTGTCCTGCTGCTCTTAGATTGTGTGTGTGTGGGGGGGGGGTGCATGCGTGCTTTAATTTGAATGGAAATGGGTAACTAAAGAAAATATTTTTTTAAAGTACAGAATTAACCAAAACTTAATAAATGTGCTAAAAAAAGATGAATTTTAGTACAAATAAAATTTACTTTTGTACTACTGGCTGATGTAAACATGTTGCAAAGGGATAAAAGCAGTCAACTATCTCTCCTCCCATTGTTAATATTCTGTCGTCAGAGGACAGAACAATATGACGTCAGTTATTACAAATCTACGGTAATGGAGTAGATCTGTAATAGTTGATTTCTTTACTATCTAGAGGTGGTCCAGCTAATTAGTGATCACCAATCTTTTTTTACCGCCATCTATCCATAATCAATCTCAAAACCATCATTGCCTACCTCTCCACACAAGCCATCGTAAGATTACGGAACTATCCAGTGACTGTTTTCACTTTTCAGATATGCCCACCAATGCTAGAGTACGATAGGTACTTTGTACTTTTTGCCGTGCTTTTCCTGTCTATATACTTGATGAACATACTTTATTTCTCCTCTTCTTCGTCTTTTGACAAACTTTACAAATGCCTGTCTTCTTTCAGTTCTTCAGCATGGCGAGGAAAATCTTCATGGATATCTCAAGCGATCCAGTGGGAATGTGTTTTAAAAATAGAGATGACAGATATCCCTAGAGTGAATCGTCTCTCGATGGGTTCGCTATCTTCCTGCAGTAGCCTGAATAATAATAACAATTTTTTAATAATAATAATATATCATTATTGATTTCTAAAATATTTACATACAATAATCATCTTGAATGATATTAAAAGTTATAATTTTTACCCATTTTAGCACTAAGTGCTGCATATGGGGTTAACTTTCTACATTGGATTTCAATTAAAAATTTTAATAATACGTATTTGCCTCTATATTTACAACGCATGTTCTTCTAATATTCACAATGAAGATCATACAGATTTTTTTTTGTATAATGAATAACTAATATGATGATGATAATAATAATAATAATAATAATAATAATAATAATAATAATAATAATAATAATAATAATAATAATAATGATAATAATAATAAAATGAATAATAAAAAAGAAGGAAAGACAATGATTTATTCTATCAGCTCAAGAACAGGCATTACAAACTAATGTAATCAAAGCAAAAGATTTGAACATCAATAATAACAGCAAATGCAGATTATGCGATCAAAAAGATGAGAGTGTAGAACATCTAATCAGTGCCTGCAGCAAAATAGCTCAAACTGACTATAAATACCTCCATGATCAAGTGGCCAAAATAGTTCATTGGCATGTATGCAAAAAATATGGCTTCCCTACTTCTGATAGCTGGTGGCAGCGTAAAATAGAGATTGTATTGGAAAACGAAACAGCAAAAATTCTCTGGGACTTCAGAATACAAACTGATCTGCATTTGGAACACAATAGACCTGACATCACAATTATCGATCATCGACAGGTTTGGATTATCGATATTGCAGTACCCAGTGATAACAACATTAACAACAAAGAACTGGAAAAAATTACTAAATATCGAGATCTGGCAATCGAAGTTGGTAGGCTGTGGCTTAAACACACCAAAGTCATCTCAATAGTTATCGGTGCACTTGGTGCAACTTCAAAGAAGCTGTCCAACCATTTACAGCAATTAAACATCAACGAAGTGACCCCATATGACCTACGAAAAACAGCATTACTTGGAAAAGTCCATATTTTACGATGCTACCTGACGGACTATTCTTAGATTCTTGAGTAGAATCTGAATTGTTCTGTATCACCAGTCAAATTGTTGTTTAAACGATATCTTCTTTTGACTGTGTATCAATTATGTGAATAAATAAATAAATAATAATTTATATATTCGGTATTGAATACAGATATTTTACAACAGATCTTTTCAATATTAATTTTATTATTATTTTACTTTAATTATTTTATTATTATTTTATTATTATTATTTTATTATTATTTTACTGTAAGTTGGACTGAAGTAATGTTTTAGCATCACTAGAGGCATAAGTGTTTCACCGTCAATATTTTGTGTTCTCTCCTTGCTGCCCGTATAAGTGTGGGTTGTTCCCAGAATATCAGTTTTATCATTTTATTTTGCAACAGTTTTAATCTTTTAAGTTTGTAGTCTGTGCAGAATGCCTATGATGTAATTGCGTAACTTAAAATGTTTTCACATAATACTTTAGTGTTTTGGTGTGTGTCGGAGCAATGTCTTTTAATCGATAGAGTTTACTTGCTATTATCCAGAGCTTGTTGTGTAGATAATTTGTATGGCTTTTCCAACTCTGATCAGCATCGAAGTGAAGTCCGAGATAGCGTGTTGTTTTCACCTCTGTGATGTTTGTGGTTTTAGGTATAGGATGGATAGTGCTTTGTGTATAATAGGATGGATAGTGAGATATTAAGTTTGTATGGGTAGGGTCTAGGGTTTTTTTAATATCATTAGCTTTGTTTTATCGGGGTTAATAGATATGCCATTTTCAGTTAGTTAGCCCGTTAGTGATCTGATTTATGTCGTGTTGCATATTGTAAGCGATATTTGCGTTGTTTTGAATGGATACTGCCATTGGGTTAGATGGCATATCAGCCCATGTTTTAAGGGAATGCGCTAGAGAATTAGCACCTCCTCTAACTTGGCTGTTTAATTTAAGCCTCAGTTCTGGTAAAGTCCCAATTGAGTGGAAAGAGGGGAAAATTATTCCACTACATACGGGGAGGCTCCAGGACTGAGGTAGCAAATTATAGACCAATCAGTATATCGGGAGTAGTGGTTAAGGTTCTGGAGAAATTGATAAAAATTAGAATTCAGGACGGGGTGGAGCAATATGATACTTTATAAAGGGACAACATGGTTTTGTAAAGGGTAGATCTTGCCTTAGCAATTTTCTCACTTTCTATAATGAAGTAGCAATGGAGTTGGATAAAGGAAATCCTTTTCAGTGATCCTGCTGGACTTTGCAAAGGCATTTGACAAGATTCCACACGGAACTCTAAATTGGAGCAAATAGGTATGGATCCGAGTCTAGTGATTTGGATTAGAGGATGACTAGTGGATAGATATCAAACAGTGGTTTATGGTGGAGCAGAGTCCAGTAGAAGGCAGGTGACTAGTGGTGTGCCTCAGTGCTTGGTTCTCTATTGTTTATTTTGTACATCAATGATATTGGGGATACTTTGAAAGGAGAATCCACTTGTTTGCTGATGATGCAAAACTGGGAAGAGCGATAGTTAAATCATATTTTACAGGATGATTTAAATAGGCTGACAGTTTGGGCTAAACTAAATGGCTGGCAGTTTAATGTGGCCAAGTGTAAGGTGATGCACTTCGGAAGGATGAGATCACGTGCTGTTTTTATATTGATGGAACTGAACTACAGGAGGTTGATGAGGTTAGGGACTTGGGAGTTATTGTGGACAGAGAACTCAACTTTCGAGGGCATATTGCAAAGGTTGCCAAAACTTCACATCAGATTACATGGTTATTGAAGAACACACTGACAAGCAGGGATAAAGAAGTGATTGTCCCACTTTATAAGGCATTAATAAGACTTCATTGGGACTATTTTGCACAGATCTGGTCACCTGGATTTCTTGGTGATGTGGAATGATGGAGTGGATTCAGAGGCGGGTTACGAAAATTGTTGCAGGCCTGTGGGATGTCTCCTACGAAGGTCTATGGGCTTCAAAAACTAGTTGTATGAGATGTATGAGAGGAGATATGATAGAGGCATACAAATTATTAAAAGGGTTTTATAGGATTGATACTGATAACCTTTTTTAAGACCAATGCAGGAAAGGAGAGAAAACGAGGGGTCATCCCTGGAGATTGTGTAAGAGTGTGGTTAACAAGGGTGTTAGCACTAGATTTTTTGCTTGGAGGGTTGTGAATGGGTGGAATGCGTTGCCAGAGGGGGTTGTGAATGCTTCATCTGTGAATGAGTTTAAGGGGAAGTATGACAGGTATTGTGTGAATAATGGTTAGTTTTCAATGTTGGGTCTCCCGCGATGAGTCTTTTGACTCCATGGAAGCACCTTATATAATAATATTATTAATAATAATAATACTATGGCCGTGTGGTCTGCATAAGCAAATACAGATTATGCGATTAGAAAGATGAGAGTGTAGAACATCTAATCAGTGCCTGCAGCAAGATAGCTCAAACTGACTATAAATACCGCCAGGATCAAGTGGCCAAAATAGTTCATTGGCATGTATGCAAAAAATATGGCTTTCCTACTTCTGATAACTGGTGGATGGCAGCATAAAATAGAGACAGTACTGGAAAAGGAAACAGCAAATATTCTCTGGGACTTTAGAATACAAACTGATCGGCATTTGGAATACAGTAGACCTGACATCACAATTATCGAACATCGACAGGTTTGGATTATTGATATCGCAGTACCCAGTGATAACAACATTAACAACAAAGAACTGGAAAAAATTACTAAATATCAAGATCTGGCAATCGAAGTTGGCGGACTGTGTCTTAAACACACCAAAGTCATCCCAATAGTTATCGGTGCACTTGGTGCAACTTCAAAGAAGCTGTCCAACTATTTACAGCAATTAAACATCAACGAAGTGACCCCATATGACCTACGAAAAACAGCATTACTTGGAACAGTCCATATTTTACGACGCTACCTGACGGACTATTCTTGGATTCTTAGGTAGAATCTGAATTGTTCTGAATCACCGGTCAAATTTTTATTTATATGATATCTCGTTTTGACTGTGTATCAATTATGTGAATAAAATAATAATAATAATAATAATAATAATAATAATAATAATAATAATAATAATAATAATAATAATAATAATAATAATAATAATAATAACTGCAGATAGTATTGTTAATAACATTCATAATTAGGATACTGCAGTGCAAGTAGCTACCCCACTAGTATCCAAGCCCAAAATTAAGTATAGAAATATATAGAAATGATATGCATAACAAACTTATAAATTACAGTTTAAGGCTATTATTAGGACAATTTAAATTTAAATAGATATTAAATTATATTATCAATATTCCTATTTCGATTCTGCATTATCGAAGAATGAACAGAGAAACTGAATAACTTTTATAAAACGAATAGCATGAAATACTACTTGTTAACTAAATTTTATTTAAATTGAACTTACGGAACTTATAATTAATGAAATGTTATTTATGTTTTCATTTTTATATTTTAAATGCAAAGAAAATGTTTAGTAATTTTATATTTATTTTAATTTAATTAATTTTTAATTGTCTAAACACCTCTTATAAGATTTTAATTATAGCTGTTTATATTGAATAGTACATGATCCTCAGCTCCATGGCGCCATCTGTCGTTGATTGATATAAATTAAAAAATGGATATCAAATGAAATGCTAAAATAACTTTACTGACAACTTAAAAAAAAAATGCATATATATTCTGCTTTAGAATAAAAAAAAATAATGATGTGGATTTGCAAGTTTGAATGTTTGTAATCTATTGCTGAGTAATTTGTTTTAATAAATGTGGGAAGGATAGAAAACCTCACACCATTACAAAGTTATTGTGTTAAGTGTCGCCATCTGCAGTGTTAAAATAGTATTAAAACAACCTTCCGAATCTTGAGTTGGAGATGTCAAATTTTGATTCGCACATCGTTACCAGTACGTGTGATTTTTAAATTACATCGTGTCGTAGTTTTTAAAAATTGCAAATCATATTAATAATTGTCGTATTCACGAAATAATTTTAACCTTTCGTAATATTTTTATGCCATATAACTTTAATGTTAGGAAGAAACACTGCATTGTGTTTTGGTGTTTACTATATTTAAGATTTAAGATTTTGGAGAATCTGTATCTACTACACCCCCCCCCCCTTGATGTAGTCACGAGGACAACAGCTCTATTTAATATTCAATACCTCTAATACATTAAAACATAATCTAAAATAAATTAAAATTATTCATTTCTCATTTTGAAGATCCCTAAATTCAGAATGCGTGCTCCAGGACCCATTTATGATGGCCAATCATTTTGTCCCCTATATAACCTAAATTTTACGCTACAAACTTCTCTTTACCTGAGCTTTATTTCGTGATTCCTTTTTCATGTACAATGTGAAATCATATCCTTCTTTATTATGTAAATACACAAAAGTTGTCATTTTCCCCCGATAAATACTGAGAGGGGGTTATAATCCCTATAAAGGCCGAAATGACGTGGATAAGTACCTGTATCCTCCCATGTGAGGAAAAAAAAATAACAATTCAACTACCGGATGTAGAAAACAGGAAATGTGCTAAGAAAAAGGGGTTAGGTAACTCAGGTTCAGGCGAGCATTAAGAATCTCCTACCAGAACGACCTCCGAAATAGCGAGCTATGAGTGCTGACCTCATTCCTTGCATATCCCGCAAGATTACTTTGTAAAATTCACCCACAATAGATTACACTTGCTGACTTTTAGAGCTCTAACATATCGTGGGAATTATTATCGCTATACCGTGTGCTAGCTTATATAAAAATAGGCTGTGCCCATTATTTTAATAAATATTATTAAGTGATTTATAATAGCTAGCAAGCTTCAACATACTTCTACAAAAATAATTTCCATGATTCAGTTCCTCCTACTGTCGTCTAAATGGTTCTAAATATAAAGCGGAAATTTGCGTTGACAAAGCAAGCAATGAAATAAAACAAACATTTAAGAAGAAGTTAAAATTTCGATGTAGAACACGTAATGTCTCCATCTACTACTTAGTGAATAATGACATCTCCTATTTTAGTGAAATTATGATTAAGTTATTAAAGCTCTGATCATGGCAGGAGGGTAACAGCAATAGCCGAGCCTCAGTTAGAACTTCATTGGCGATGTGTAAATAAAGCCAACACTAAAAATTCGGACGATCCCTAGACCACTCAATCGTGGGCGAAAGACCGCCCATATCAGCGGTGGCTCCACTCAGTGATGGCCTTCCACCCACACACCACCACCGAGCAGAACCGCTCTTATTCCGAAGGAAATCACTCACCGACAAAGCCCCTCAGCGTGCCGTGCCGGAGAACAGTGCCTCCCGAGACTCAAATTGCTCCCTTAAGGAAAAAACCTTAAGAGAGCGAACTCAAAACTTTCGAATCTCTGCGCCCCAGGGGGTAACAGCAACAGCCGAACCTTGGTTAGAACTTCATTGGCTACAGCATTGCTATCCATTAGCTTCCTTCTAAAATTATGATTGACTGACAATTGACATTTATGTCTTTAGGGGTGAAGCAAGATGCTTTTCATATTCCCCGCTATCTGTTGTGGTTACAGTGAGGGTAAAATTTATGAGCAGAATGCTCGCCCTGATTGGGCATGGAGATTATGCATCACTAAAGGAGGCCAATATAGCTTTTGGTCTTCTGTATTTGAATATGTCCGTTGGATCGTATGCTGTAGCTTGTTGAACCAAATCGTTGGGATGTGTGGACGTCTTTAAGAAAAACTTGGTGGCTAAGGATCGTAGAAAAGAGAAGATATAGGGAATATTTGTGTCTCTGTGGAGTTGAATGTTTCTAACATACCACGGGGCATTCAAAATCATTCTCAGGCACTTGTTCTGCACTCGCTGTATTTTGATGATGTTAGCATTAGAGGTGTGGCTCCAGGCCGGAGAGGCATAGGTGATTATAGGACGAATCGTCAACTGATATAGCTGCAATTTGATTCTGTTGCTGAGCTTGCTATTTCTATTAATTAGCGGATAGATCTGTGCTATGGCTTTAGATGCCTTTGTGCATGCAGACTTGGTGTGTTGATTGAAAGATAGCTTTTTGTCGAGAATTACACCCAGGTAATTTGTTTCTGACTGCCAGGGAATTTTAATATTGAATAGTAACAAATCTCCTACAGGAGACATTGGCCTTTTTGAGAAAAGAACGGCTGAGCTTTTCTGGGGGTTGACTTCCAATCTCCATTTAGAGAACCAACCCTCCAGCTTTAGAATGTTTTCTTGAAGCTTTCTGGTAATGAAAAGAGGTCTGAGAGATCTGGTTAGTATTGCCGTATCGTCTGCATATAGGGCCAAAATGGAAGTCATCGGATTGTGTGGGATGTCTGACATGTATACAGAGAACAGCAATGGAGCCAGCAGAGATCCCTGCGGCACTCCAGCAAAGATGTGGCGCTGGGAGGATGTAGAACCGTTGATTTTTACTTGCATTGATCTATTTTGAAGATATGAGTGGATTAAATGAACCATTTTAGGTGAGATGCCGGCTGAGATAAGCTTGTGCAGGAGTCCAAAATGCCAGATTTTGTCAAATGCTTTGGATAAGTCTAGGAAAACAGCGCCTGTGCACTGGCGCCAGTTGTAGCTGGTTGTGATGTATTCAACAATTCTGTGGATTTGCTGGGTAGTACTATGGTGTTGCCTAAAACCAAACTGTTCTTTTGGAAGGATGTTTAGGTCATTTATTGAGGTTTGAAGTCGAGAGAGGATGACCTTCTCTGCAACCTTACCCAGATTTGAGATGAGACTGATTGGACGATAATTTTGGGGTAGGTGTGAGTCTTTGCCTGGCTTATGTATGGGAATTACGTCAGCCAGTTTCCAGGTGGAAGGAAAAATAGTGAAATCTTAAAATTGCATTTATTATACTGGTCAGGTTCACTACTGCCCTCCGGGGCAGAAGTTTAATCACACGATTAGTAATGCCGTCTGGTCCAGGAGCTTTTTTGTTCTTTAAATTTTTAATAATGTCATATATCTCAGCAGGTGATGTTGATGCAATATGGTCAGTGCTGGTGATAGGAAGTTTGAGTGAGTGTCTGACCTTGCTGTGAATCTTATGTATGTGGTCAAAGTCAAGGTTTCCATACGAAGGCCTGCATTGCTCTTCCACGCTGTGCGCTATAACCTCTGCTTTGTCCACATCTGTGTGAGCAAGGCCCTGATCAGTTAATATTGGGGGAAGGGATCTGCCTTTGTTTTTGGTATTTTTCAGTAGTCCCCAGATGGAGTGATCACTAGGTGAAATGGAGGATAACTTTTCATCCCATACATAGTCTCGGTGAGCTTTCAGTGCATCTCTTACTGCCCCATTTAGTCTGTTTAGATTTGTTTTGTCTTGTGGTGCACACGTGTTACGGAATCTCTTTCGAGCTCTGTTTTTATCTCTGATTAAGTTCATGATGTCTTCAGGCAAACGATCTGGCTTGCGGGCAGATTTGTAGGAGGAAGCTACCTTTATAGCAGAATTAATTTGTTGTGTGAGATTTGTAACTGCAGTTTCTACTTCTTCTTTTGTGCGTATGTGAGGAACAGGTCCAATATGATCCTTGAGTGCGGCTGACAGTCTTTCCCATACAATGTAGGAGTGAGAAGGAGGACACAGGAATTCCTGATTTCCCAGCTGCAGCAGTATTGGATTGTGATCGGATGATAGTTCATCCATAGAAATGATACTGTACTGAAGTTTAATATCCTGCAGGATAGCTATATCCAGGATATCAGCAGTGCCGAACGTACTGAGATGAGTTGGTTCGGTGGGGCCTGCCACAACAGCGTTGCTTGATCCTAAGTAATTGAAAAGGATGCAACCATTCTTGTTTGTGGTTGAACAATTCCAGGCAGGGTGCTTGGAATTCAGATCCCCGGCAATAATGGTGGGCCCTCTGATGCCTAAGATGGCATTTAGATCAGAGTGAAGTAGAGATTTTTGGGGAGGGTTGTAAGCTGAGTAGATTTTCAGTTTGCCAGTGGAGCTGGTGACTACTTCCACTCCTGTGATCTCAAGGTTAGTGGTTGAAGGAATGCTCACAGAGTGTTGCTTAATGTAGTTTTTAATGAAGATGGCAGTGCCACCACCTCTGTAGAGTAGTCTGTCATTTCTGTATAGGTGATAGCTCCTTATTGTAGGGTTGTCTGAGGGTCTTAGATGAGTTTCGCTGATTAGAATAACATCTGGCTGATACCTAGATGTGAAGGCACGGAGTTCCAGGATTTTGTTTTTGAGGCCATTTGCGTTCCAAGCAACTATTTGAAGAGATGCTGGAATGAGTTTGTTACTATTCATTTATGAGAGCTGTGAGGATGACCTGTGTTTCACGAAGAAATCTTTTAGTGGAGGTTTCAGTAGGGTTTGATAGGCTAAAATTTTGTAGCATGTTTGCTAGTGAGGCCGTGATAATAGCTGTTAGGTTTTAGGTGCTCTTGGTTGATTTTGTTCTGGAATTGGCCTAGTTGTACGGGTCACATCGGCATAACTTCTTGTTTATTTTTGGTTGGAGGTCTCCGACTGTGGTCGATGAGTCTCCGGTTTTGATGTCTGGGCCGCTGGTGTTCTTGTACTGTAGGAGGAGGGCTGATTGATTGCCTCCATCCGTCTGTTCTTTGGGTGTTGAGTACATCCTTTGTAGTTCGCCGGATGAGGGCCACTGCAGTTGGCACATTTGGCCGAGGTGGTCCTTGGCTTAGTGCAGGTATTGGTTGGGTGGCTGTCTCCACATTTTAAACATCTATATTCTGCTCGGCATAGATTCTGGGCATGGCCAAACTTTTGGCACCTGTGGCACTGCCCAGAAGATGATCTTTTACGGAGTGGTTCCGGTGTGACGATGAGACCACAGACTGTTTTTAAGTTGTAGATATCCTTATATATTTTGTGAATCTCAACAAGGACTAATGGCATGGGAGTTTTGTCTGCTTTGTACATTCTGCTCACTTTGACTGGTGGCAGATCCCCGGCAATAATGGTGGGCCCTCTGATGCCTAAGATGGCATTTAGATCAGAGTGAAGTAGAGATTTTTGGGGAGGGTTGTAAGCTGAGTAGATTTTCAGTTTGCCAGTGGAGCTGGTGACTACTTCCACTCCTGTGATCTCAAGGTTAGTGGTTGAAGGAATGTTCACAGAGTGGTGCTTAATGTAGTTTTTAATGAAGATGGCAGTGCCACCACCTCTGTAGAGTAGTCTGTCATTTCTGTGTAGGTGATAGCTCCTTATTGTAGGGTTGTCTGAGGGTTTTAGATGAGTTTCGCTGATTAGAATAACATCTGGCTGATACCTAGATGTGAAGGCACGGAGTTCCAGGATTTTGTTTTTGAGGCCATTTGCGTTCCAAGCAACTATTTGAAGAGATGCTGGAATGAGTTTGTTACTATTCATTTATGAGAGCTGTGAGGATGACCTGTGTTTCACGAAGAAATCTTTTAGTGGAGGTTTCAGTAGGGTTTGATAGGCTAAAATTTTGTAGCATGTTTGCTAGTGAGGCCGTGATAATAGCTGTTAGGTTTTTAGGTGCTCTTGGTTGATTTTGTTCTGGAATTGGCCTAGTTGTACGGGTCACATCGGCATAACTTCTTGTTTGCTTTTGGTTGGAGGTCTCCGACTGTGGTCGATGAGTCTCCGGTTTTGATGTCTGGGCCGCTGGTGTTCTTGTACTGTAGGAGGAGGGCTGATTGATTGCCTCCATCCGTCTGTTCTTTGGGTGTTGAGTACATCCTTTGTAGTTCGCCGGATGAGGGCCACTGCAGTTGGCACATTTGGCCGAGGTGGTCCTTGGCTTAGTGCAGGTATTGGTTGGGTGGCTGTCTCCACATTTTAAACATCTATATTCTGCTCGGCATAGATTCTGGGCATGGCCAAACTTTTGGCACCTGTGGCACTGCCCAGAAGATGATCTTTTACGGAGTGGTTCCGGTGTGACGATGAGACCACAGACTGTTTTTAAGTTGTAGATATCCTTATATATTTTGTGAATCTCAACAAGGACTAATGGCATGGGAGTTTTGTCTGCTTTGTACATTCTGCTCACTTTGACTGGTGGCAGATCCTGAGAATTTAGGTCAGCAGCGATTTCTGCTGTGTCAATGTCTTCACAGACACCACGAAGGATTACTTTTAAATTTTTTTCAGAACTGAGCGCAAAGGTATGATACTGGATGCCTCTGTTGTCCAGTTCCTTGGTCAACCTTCTGTAGTCTGTCACTGTTGCTGGCTGAATCTTTATGCCTTCATCCATGTTTTTGGCCTTAATGAAGCCAATATGCAGATTGGACATTGTGGATCGTAAAGCTGCCCACTTTTGTTTTTCTCTAAGGATGACCGGAGGCACCTTTTCTTTGGGAGAGGTAGCGGCGTCCGAACCCTGAGAATCCTGTTCCATTTCGTTGTCATTGTGCGGTTCTTCTGTTGTTCTTCGCTTTTTGCGAGCACGCACTTCTACAAAGTCTGAAGGTGTAGAAGGCATCGACTCTAAATGATCTTCTGCGACGACTTTGTGAGCACGCACTTCTGCAACGTCTGAAGGAGTAGAAGGCATCGACTCTAAATGATCTTCAGCGACAGCGTCTGAGACACATTCGGGGGGAAACGTGTCATACAGTTTAACCTTTCCCGGCCAGTTATCACTCAGTAGCTTTCCCAGTCTGAGGAATTCCCTGTAGACTTCTTCGAATTGGGTCTCATTTAGAAGTTTTGTCATTTCAAGAAATAAAAATGTGTTGAGACACAGATGGAGAAAGAGTAGAGGTCCCTCAGGTGCCCCGAGCAGGCAAAGACAATCCTGTGAACTTTTGAGGGTCCACTAGCAGATCCCGTAGACACTCTTAGGTGTCTACCAGCAATAAAATGTTACTCTATGTATATATATATATATCCCGTAGATCAAATCGATCTACCAGCAACGGTAGCAAATATTTCACCTTAAAAAACCTTAGAAAATGAAGAACACTTACCTCTGTATATATCATTTATCATTCAAAACTATCGCCACTAATTAACAACACAATGACTCAGCTGACTCTTTAATTTCATCATCAATAATACACTACACAAAACACTAACACACGGGCCGCCATTTTTTCACCATTCACTCTCCATCAAATGATTCTTTATCAAACAAACATCTTATATATTTATTATTTAGAATATAAATTGGTGTATTTAGAAATTCTTTAAAAAAAATTAAATCTCATTCGCACTTTAGAAATAAAATTTGAACCAGTTTCAATAATATATACTGCAATATAAAAATATAAATTATATATACCGTTTAAACTATAATAACAATCTAAAAATTGATAGGATGTGATATTTCTTCAAATTATGCTCTTGTAAGATCTCTAGTAAGATCCATTAGATCTTCCAAGAGCGTAATTATTCGGATAACAAAGCAATGCGATTATCTAAGTTAGAGCACATAATTTAAAATTCAAGATCGATTTTTAGACCACGTATTATTTATAATAGGTGGCATCAGTATTAATGTCCAAATTACTTAATCTAATAAATCAGAAAGGCCCAAAATGTGATGGGCTGCAGCATATGCGCAAAATTGAAAGTTGAATATAATTCTCATAGGCAATGTTCGATGATCTGCTTAGTTTTCTTGTTATTCTTAAATAATTACTTCGAAAGATTATGTTTAAATTTATAATTTCGCATATGCAAATTAAAATTATTTTCATTTTTATTAAAGTTATTAATGATAATGGTAACATGTTGGATGATTCACGACACCTTGAGTTAAGTTAAATTATGATTATCCTTATAAGGACTGGCTTAAAGGGGCGAAGCAAGAATGCTTTTCATCTTCCCCGTTATCTGTAGAGGACAGCAACAGCCGAACCTCAGTTAAACTTCATTGGTACAGCATTGCATTGCCATCCATTACCTCCCAGGGCATTAATGAATCGATCACCGCATCTCACGGTCTATGTAATTAAGAATCTTCCTAATAATAAATCCCTTGGGTGTGATAATATTCCGCCCGCGATACTGAAACTTTGACTGGCAATAACAACAACTGTTTAGTGGAATCCATTCAGGACATCTATAAAACAATACAATTACCAGAAGTGTTTACAGCATCTATCTGCATACCATTTCCAAAGAAACATAATGCACAAAATTGTGAGGATTACAGAACTGTGAGCCTAATATCCCATGCATCTAAAATTATTTTAACCATCGTTAACAAACAAATTGAAAGAGCCATAAGCAGTGAATTGAGTGAACAACAGAAAGGCTTCAGAAGAGGAATGGGAACCATTAATGCTATCCTGGAGCTAAAAATACTAATAGAAAGATCGCTTGAAAGAAATAGGAACATTTGCATATGCTTCATGGACTTTCAGAAGGCTTTTTACCGGGTAAAACATAATAAAATGCTCAATATATTAGATAAATTAGACATAAAAGATCATGTACTTAAGATTATAAAAATGATTTACACCAAACAAAAAATGCTGCTGTTTAACCCTGAGGCTTCTGTAGTGAAAATAAAAAGAGGAGTTAGACAAGGTTGTATCCTTTCACCAAATCTATTTATTTTCTATCGTGAGACAGTGATGAAAAAGACTGAAAAACAAAAAAACAGGAATTAGTATTAATGGTATAAAATACAACAATCTTAGATATGCTGATGATATCATTCTAATAGCACAAAACAGAAACAAATTAATCAAATCACTGCAGCTACCAATTGAAGAAGGTTAAGAATCTGAATTAGATATTAATGGAAAAAAAAACAAATTTATGAAAATCTCAAAAGAAAGCAGATCCGAGCCAGAAATATTCATAAACAATATGAAAATTGAACATACGACAGAATACAAATATTTAGGCACCTACTTTACTGCAGATGGAAAGCAAAATAAAGAAATAAAAATAAGAACATCCATAGCTAAAGATGCCTTCAGGAAAAATAAAGATCTGCTCAGAAGTTCTGTGAGTATCGAGACAATGAAAAGAATGATAAGAACATTAGGGTGGGCTAATTTTCACATATGGAAGTGAGACCTGGATATTCAAGAAAAGAGTAAGGCAACAGATAATGGCCTTTGAAATGCGGTGCAAAAGGAGAGCTCTGAAAATCCCATGGACGGAACATGTGACAAATACAGATGTCCTGCAGAGAATGAGAACACAGAGATCTTTATTACAGGAAATGATCCAGAGAAAGATGCGATTGGCAGGACATGTACTGAGAGGTTCAGAAGGACAGAGAATGCTAACAGTTTTAGAAGGAAAAATTATGGGAAAAGGATCAAGAGGCAAAAAACGAAGGACATTGAAGATATAAGATCATGGACAGGATCAAATGGCTATGCAGAAACAAAAAGGAAAGTCAACAACAGACAGAACTGGAAGGACATGGTGCTGCACCCTCTCACTTAAGAAGCTACACGAATAATAAGAAGAAAGTTATTAAAGTAATTTGAATTTTAGCATATTATACTTTATAAAGTATATTATTAACCTCTTCTTTTCTTATATATTTCATATATTAATTTTGAAATACGAAATTAAAGGGTTGAAAATGATACCACTCTCAAATTATCAATTTCATTGTAACTATATGTATGTGTCGTAATATATATTTAAGAAGTAAAATCATACTTGTACGATTTGAATATGCTCCTGAATAGAATCATATTTATTTCCAGTATGTACAGGAAGGGTCTTAAAACTAATATTTGATGCATCTATTAATAAAACTAGTTATCGCCATTATTTTTCTCACTGGTGTTTCCATTAATCAGTTAATATCGCTGAAAACTATAAATCACTCTATAAAAATCTATATATCACCACATAATAATGATAATAATAATTCTAAGTTTTGCTGAGACTCTCAAATCCAGGATTCTCGAAGTAGTTTCCACTTTTCAGTCTAGACTATATTTCAGTTTTGTTTTGGCAAGATTAAGTATTTAGTTTCGCATGCTTATCGATTTTATAATTTTTATTTATTTTCACATCAAAAAGGATGTTGAACTAAATAAAAATTATAATCCTTAAAGAAAATATAGCATCCTTTATGATAAGTATTTTAAAAAAATAATTTAAATTTTTACTTTTAGAACACATTAATTTCTAAATATATATTAATATACCTAACTCTTTTTTAAATCATTCAAGATGTCTTTTCGTTATTTGCAAACTACAGATGTTGATATATTAGAATTGAATCAATCGACCGTGAGATGCGGTGACTGATTCATTCAATCCAATACCCTTGGAGGGTAATAATGGATGGCAATGCTGTAGCCAGTGAAGTCCTAACTGAGGCTCGGCTATTGCTGTTACCCTCCTGCCATGATCAGAGCTTTAATTGCTCAATAACACCTTATCCCTACACTGTCCTCTACAGATAACGGGGAAGATGAAAAGCATTCTTGCTTCGCCCCTTTAAGCCAGTCCTTATAAGGACTACAGATGTTTGGAAATGAGAAACTTTCCCAATGATTATTCAACATGTTCTATTCTATTCTATATATATTTTTACTGCACATCCTGCAGAGAATGTCCTACAGAGAGATCTTTATTACAGGAAATGATGCAGAGAAAGATGAGAAATTGGCAGGATACTGAGAGGTTCAGAGGATACTAACAGTTTTATCTTTATGATGCAGAGAAAGATGAGAGATTGGCAGGACATGTACTGAGAGGTTCAGCAGGACAGAGGATACTAATAGTTTTAGGGAAATATATAACAAGGATATGTTTTTACTTTAAATAGTTAAGAAATTATGGAAATATATGTAAGTTTTGTAGGTCTGGAAAAGGTATATATATGATAAAGTGCCAGTAAAAGATAAAATGTTGTTCAAACATTATGGCGTAAATAGGATATTACTTAGATGTGTCCATATTTAAGTCGTGTACCTCCTTCAATCAGAATTGAAGGAGGTACACGAAGATGGTCTGATGTAAAAGAAAACAGGTTTAAGACAAGTGCGCCCATTTTTCTCACTATTAATTAGCGTATACAGGGTGATCAAAAGTAACGTATCCTTTCATGGATTCAGTCATTTTCATGCAAGATAGGGCCATAAACATTATATTCTTTGAATTCTTTTATCTATCTTCATATTAGTAAACATTCTCCTTTCCCCGTAATATTTAATTCTCTCAACGCTATTTTATCCAAAACTGAGAATTCAAAGTATTTTTGACAGCAGACGACATATTTCGTCTGCTGTCAGTTTCAATCATTTCTGATTGGTCAAATGCCAAACTTCGTTTGTTACTCTGTATTCATGGGCATATCTCGATAAAATCATTCAACTTATATTTCTCTTATAAATATCATTTCATATTTACGGTCCCTAAATATCAACTGTGGCAGAATACTAATGAACACATTCAATAGTAAGTCGTTTATTTTATCAAAATCACGCCAGTTAAAACCGGAACAATATTCAATAAATTATATAAAATTCGGTTTTTTTTCGCATTCAAGAGGGCGCTCATGTGCAAACAAAAGAGACAGAAAATAAGCTTAATATTACTGCATTCTGAAAACTTCGACGAAAAGGATATGGTTAGTTGATCAGCATCGCTTACTTAGTTTGGCAAGAGGATTAAATATTTGAATACAAATCTGGATTATAGAGCAAAGGCTCTGAAAAAAAAGAAGAAAAGAATATTCTAAATGAGACTGATTTTAACATCAAGTCATTTTGAATCCTAAATATAATTAGGTTGTGTGTATGAAAACAAATGTAAGAATGATTTAAAGTTAAATTTATTGCAAAAAAAAAGAAAGAAGAAAACACTTAAAATAAATGACGTGGGATTTAGCTTAAACAATGAAGATGATATATTCCTTCACTGGTGTCTCTTTTTCTTATAGAATTTGGAAGACGGAAAACTAAGCTTAATATCCACATCACGCATATAAAACTGCATGGAAGGGGGGGGGGAATAAATGATGCTATGGGGCAATAGCAAAGAGGAGTTCCAAGGGCGTGACATCCTGCTTTGCGTACAAAAGATTTGAAAACAAAACCCTACAAAGAATGAGATGAAGCAAAGTGGAACATTGCAGCAATAATTTAGCATAAAAATTGCTGGGACAAAAGAAAATTACACAAAGACGATCTTCAGTTAACCTCAAATACGATTGCTATCTTTTCTTATGAGTGTGAGCCACTGAAATTAGTTCCGTAAACATTAATGACGTCATCAACGTTGCCATAGAAATGAAGGATTTTTTTTTTTTCAAATAGGTGATATATTTGTTACTCTAATAGTACAGTCACTGTAATTAACCACTGTGTTAATAGATACGTAAGAAAATGAAATGTCTACTTATCAAGAATTTCACTAGATAGAAGAGTCTCTTAATCTGACTTAAATATTAAATATACAATTTCTTGAAAATTATAATATAATCCTCAGATAATAAAAAAAAATTTAAAAATTTAAAAATTAAGAGATTTTTTGAAACATTTTCTATACACCTTTTTATTTCTTTAAGATTAAATATTAATAAACTGATGGCGAATTAGTTAAACCTAGAGGGTGATGGTGAGATGCGGTGATTGATTCATTCAATCCAATACCCTTGGAAGGTAACGGAGGCAATGCTATAGCCAATGAAGTTCTAACTGAGGCTCGGCTATTGCTGTTACCCTCCTGCCATGATCAGAGCTTTAATTAATAGCTCAATAACACCTTATCCCTACACTGTCCTCTACAGATAACGGGGAAGATGAAAAGCATTCTTGCTTCGCCCCTTTAAGCCAGTCCTTATTATAAGGATAAGGATTAAACCTAGATCAAAGCTGCATTCGGGAAAATCCGAATTCCCTTGTCCGAAGTGCCTTGGAGGGTAATGGATGGCAATGCTGCAGCCAATGAAGCTCTAACTGAGGCTCGGCTGTTGCTATTACCCTCTTGCCATGATCAGAGCTTTAATTTAATTTAATAATAGCTCAATAACACCTTATCCCAATAACCTTCAACCTAGATTTGGAATGGGATTTGAAAAAAAGTCCTTGTTAGGACTTCCAGGGTAACAATTAGCAATGCTGAACTAAGGAAGTTAACTGAGGTTCGGCTGTTGCTGTTATCCTGGGTGTGGGTTTTTGAGTTCGCTCCCTTAGGGTTTTTGCCTTAAGGGAGCACTTTGAGTCTCCGGGGAAGGTGTTCTCCGGCACGGCCCGCTGAGGGGTTCTTGTCGGTGAATTATTTTCCTCGGAATTTGAGCGGTTCTGCTCAGTGGTCGGGGAGCCCGTCACTGAGTGGAACCAACGCTGAGATATGGACGGTCTTTCGCCCACTATGGAGTGGCCTAGAGATCGTCCGATTTTTTGAGATTTTACCCTTTACTTACTAATCAGGGTAACAAATGGCAATGCTGTAGCCAATGAAGTTTTAACTGAGGTTCGGCTATTGCCGTTATCCAGCCATGACTAGAGCCTCCTAGCTCGATAACACTCCATCCACACAGATTCACTTCATTCAGATGACGGGATAAAGAGTCAAGGACTCAGTCCATCGCCCAGTTCTTTTAAGAACTTAAACCTAGATTTCAAGAGTGAATTCAAATTTTTTATTTTATGTAAACCTGGAATAAATGTAATTTAAAAATGCTATAAAGCATTCCAATTCTAGGTCTTCCCAATTAAAATTCTCATCTAAAGGTTTATACCAAATTAATTATTATATTATATTATATTACATCTCAATTCTTGGAATTTCAGAGGTTAGATGGAAAAGGATAGGAGGTAGAAGAATAGTCAATGGATTTAAATTTATTTACTCAGGAGAGAAAAACATCAAAGGGATGTTGGAATAATGCTAGAAAAAAAGGATAGCCGATATGGTGGAGGGATATTGACAGAGATATAAAAGAGTAATTGCTTTGAGAATAAAAGCCAAATCTAGAAATATCCTTAATTCAAGTATACTTGCCTACAACACATCATGTAGATAAAGAAATCGAAGAGATCTATCAACAAACAGATGAATGTTGAATGTTTACATTTTAAAAATAACAGAGATATACTGATAGTAATGGGAGATATGAATGCTAAGATAGGGAAAGAAAGAGAGGATGACTTAGTGGGCCCCTTGGAGCTTGGGACAAAGAAATGAAAGGGGATACAGATTGAGATAACTGGGAAAGGCAGATTATTACATACTAATTAACTCAAGATATAGAAATAATATAATGAAAATGTAAAAAAGGTATCCTGCAGCAGACTGTAATAGTGATCGTACCTTGCTCACAATTAAAGTAAAAATCAGATTAAAACGAACAAATCAAGAAAACGTAACTAGAAAACAATTGATGGACTAAAACGAAAAGATATCAGGGAGAAATATCAAGCTGAACTAGAAAAGAAGGTCAGCAATATTGATACGGATAGACCCTTGGAAGTAATCTGGACTGATTTAAGAGAGAAAATTAAGGAATGTACTAAAGGTTTTTTGGGTGAGGCAGAGAGGAGAGGAAGCCGTTGATTACTGAGGAAGTGATAGAAAAAATGAAAGAAAGAAGAAAATGGAAGAATAAAATAACAACGAAGCCCGAGTCAGATATAAAGAGATTAATAAAGAAGTAAAACGTTTGGCTAAAAAGGCAAAGGAAGACTGGCTCAATCAAGTCTGCAAGGAAATCGAGGAAAATGATACAGCAAAGGATATGAGAAAGGTCGGTGAAGGCTTGAACTTGATTTCAGGGAAGAAGAGAAGGACAAAAAGAAAAAATGATAAGGTGGAAGAATAATGTAACAGAACTTTATGGAGATGAAGATAATCTGGAATGTGATCCGATAGAAAATGATGATGCCCCAGAAATGAAGGAATGGAAAACCGAAGTAGCCATTAAAGGAATAAAGGATATGAAAGCTCTGGGATTGGATGATATTAAAGGCTTTTGCAAAGGAAGGAATAAAACTTCTATTCGTCATTTTTAATAGAAGTCTGGAGGAGGATGGAATACCTAAAGACTTCGTAAGATCTATTTTTGTTCCTATTCCCAAGACTACAGGAACGATAGATTGCAATAAGTACAGAAATTATCAGCTTGATTAGCCACGTTGCAAAAGTCCTAATCAACATAATATATAGAAGAATGGAACAGATGAAAGAGAGAGAATAAAATGAAGCGCGGTTTGGTTTCAGGGGAAACCACAGAAACCATCACAAGTTTACGGATATTGGAAGAAAGAACGATCGAATGCAATAAAGATTTATATCTATTATTTATATCTATTTATTTATGGATTACGAAAATGCTTTCGATAATGTTAATCGCTCTGTTTTATTTGATATTTTGCATAAAATAGGAATAGATGGAAAACTTATGAGACTGTTGCTCAGCGTATATAAAACTGAAAAGGCCAGGGTTAGTTTGGAAGGAGAGGATACTGAATGGAACCCAATAAGAAAGGGTGTGAGGCAAGGTTGTGGGATGTCCCCGCTCCTTTTCAGTGTCTTATAGTGAATGGACGATGAGGGAGGCCTTGTAAGATCTGGAGGATGGAATAAAGATATATGGACATCTGATAAATAATATAAGATACGCAGATGATATCGTACTCATGAGCGAAACAGAGGAAGGTTTGCAAAGAATTTTGAATAGATTGAACAGGGTTAGAAATGAGGGATATAAAATGAAAATAAACGTTCAAAAGACAAAAGAGATGAAGATTTCAAGGAAAGGAAATGATGGGATGGAAATCACTTTGAACGGACGAAGAATAGAAAATGTAAAAAGTTTTGAATATCTTGGGAGTTGGAAAACAGAAGACAGTAGATCTAATTATGAAATTAAGAACAGAATTAAAAAAAAGCAGCATTTTTCCAAATATACAACATATTAGGAAATAGAAATCTGAACAAACAGTTGAAAGTAAGAATCCTTAAGACAATGATCTGGAGCGTGGGGACGTATGGATGTGAGTTCTAGACCAGTGCTTCCCAAACTTCAGGATGTCAGGGCCTCCTTTGCAAAAATTAAAATATTTCACGGCCCCCCTCTAGAAAAATCGTAATAGAGAGATATATTATTATAATATTTATTGTATTTATATTCAATATAAAACATACACAGCGAATATTGCAAAAATCAAATGCATGTATTACATTTCTTGCCTCTTACCGTTTGGTTCTGAAGACGATGCGGGCTGTTCTGGAAAATATGAAATACTGTCATTTTTTTTAGTCTGTTTCTGCGTCTTCTGATTGTTCGCGGGATTTTTATTTTTATTTTTTTATCAGCCACTTATCCATCTCAGAGTTAAATTTTTTAATGTAGAATAGATCAAATAATATCACCACTTACCGATACTGGCACACCACAGACTAACAACATGAAATTAGTGAATATTACCTGAATAAGGGAATCCCTGGACCAGGAACATTTTTCTCTTTTGTGACTTTTCTCCCTTTACCGTAATTAAGCCTAACTCGAAACAGACAGCAAAGGCAGTTATTAAAATGTGCATATGATTGGTGCGGTATTAACAAAAAATCGCGCAACCGAAAGATAAAAGCATAGCTAACAATTGAGTTGAAATGCTAACTCTCTTCAACCGAATTCCATATGTGAAATTGCCATAACATTCATTATATATATTACTTAGTTTTATATAATTAGTTTCGGTTGAATTTTATTGCTGCCTTGGGAAATCGAACTCACACACATCTGATTAATAACAATAGTTTTTAGTTAGATACTGTGTTTGCCCATACAACGTATGGTTTGTTTCAGTCTATACAACATTTCTGTATGAGGGGATATGTGATTCATTAATTAGTGTGTTTTTATCCCAGTTGTCTCTAATTGCACTATTTGTTGAGAAATATATTACACAGACTCCTCATACCTTATTCACTGGCATAATAAAAGGACTTATTTTTATTGCCTCTGCAGTATAGTGGCTGTTAGGGAGGGCGTGTTGTTTACCACTGCAAGAGAGTTACTATCTCCCCACATGAACTTGTTTAAGATTTTTTTCATGTGTGAAGTATATGCGAAACTTTTATTGGTAACAGAAAACTAGCCCGGATGACAATGATAATATAAAACGAGTTTTGATATATATATAAAGTCAATATCAACAGTCCCTGATTACCAACGCCGCGTGATGAAAGGGACAGGAAGATTTGGAGCTTCCCTAGAGAGCATTCGAAGTCAATACAATTAAGCACTGCTTTGAAATGAAACATATGAATATGCAATATTTACTAATATTGATTAAGCGCCGAAATACGCAGGAAGCAAAGTTTGTGAACCAACACCAATGTGTGAATTTTTCCATTAAAATATAAAAAATAACAAAAAAGAAATAATAAATAATAAAAGTTAAATACGTTTCTTTTAAAATAAAAAAAATCTACTTAGTCTTAAAACATTTTAAATTTGTTTTCATTATTTCACGCCTCCCCCTCAACAAAACCTACGGTCCCCAAGGGGGGCCGTGGCCCACAGTTTGGGAAGCGCTGTTCTAGACGATCGGAGATGAGTGACCGATTCAATGCTTTTGTAATGTGGTGCTTGAGAAAAAATGGATCGGATCAGCTGGACTGAAAGAGTGAGTGATGAAGAGGTTCTTAAAAGATTCAAGATAAAAAGAGACTATATAGCTAGTATCCAAAGAAGAAAAAGGTGCTAGAAAAACTTCTTAGGAAACGAATAATGCACTATGTCTACTCAAGAAACTATTTAGACCCCAATCAAGCACAGGAGACGTAATTATGGAGGTTTGGAGGACATTTGATAAGGGAATGTTTTTCTGGAGAGCTCCACAGAATACTATTGCAGGGGATGGTGGGGAGAAGGCGAGTAAGAGGACGACCCCGACTGCAATGGAAAAACAACATCAAAGACTGAACGGGGGGAGGCAAGAGTCTTACAGAAGCAAGAGATAGAGAGGAATGGAAGAGGACTATTCAATTCAGTTTAAATTATTGCAATGCAATAATTTAAACTAAAATATTTTGAATTCAATTGAATATGTACCTGGCTTGTAGAGTGCAATATAGTTTTTTAATATAGTATAATTGTTCAGAAATTAATAATAAATTAATTGATTAAAATTATTAACTGTAATATGACTGTATTGAGCCTCTGTAGCTCAATCATTATACACGAAACCCTTTAGTCAGAAAGACCTAGGTTCGATTCCCGTTTATGATGTGAGGAAACCTTTATCTGGTCTCTTTTTCGACGAAAGGTGAGTTAGCCGGTCTCATAGAGAAAACAGGCAAACCGACCTCGTGAACACACGTCATCTACAGACATAGGACTCCTGAAATTGACCGACCTATTCCGTGGGATTTCCGGATTCGAATGCGTTACAGGCTACTAGGGCTAAATAAATAAAGGAAAAAGAAGATATAACTATATTTTAACACTATTTTATTATTTATAATTTGAGATGTATTCTTATTTTAAATTAGAAATTTTAAATTAAATTAAATATAAATATGAATAGAACTGATATTTAATCAAATAAAATTATTTAAAATCAATTATGGTTTAATTGCTGATAAGCCATGGTATGTTGCAGCGAACCTTGAGATGTAAGGATAAGAAAGTAATTTTGCCTCTTTAGCTTTGATAAGACCACACAAATTTGTGCACATATTTGATCTGGAAAGGGTGCAAAGAAGAGTTACAAAGATTATATCCGGATTATGGAATTTAGATTATGAGGGCAGATTGCGAATATGTGGATTACAGACTCTGGTTAACAGGAGAAAGAGGGGTGATATGATAGAGGTCTATAAACGTTTGAATGATGAAATTTTTCGTTATATGGAAGGCGGGGAGAGAACACGGGGGCATCCATGGAAGTTAAGGTTGTTCTCATTCAAGAAATGGGTTAAGAGCTAAGTTTTCTTCCAAAGAGCAGTAAGTGAGTGAATAATTTGCCCTTACGGGTAGTGATAGTGTGAATGAATTTAAGGGAAGGTATGATAGTTGAGTTGGGTAATTTACAGCCTCCCTCGATGAGTCCTTGAATCCCTGGAGGTCTTAGATAATAATAATAATAATAATAATAATAATAATAATAATAATAATAATAATAATAATAATAATAATAATAATAATAATTAATTTTAAATAATTTCCTTTATTAAATAGCAGTTATATATTCATATATATTCATATTTAAATTTAAAAAACTATTTAAATAAAAAAAAACTAGATATGAACATTACAGAGGGTAATGGATGGCAGTGCTGTAGCCAATGAAGTTTTAACTGAGGCTCGGCTACTTTTCTTCTACAAATAACGGGGAATATGAAAAGCTTTCTTGCTTCACCCATCTAGCTACAAAAATATTTAAATTTAATTTATTTATTAGATTTAATAGAGACTTGTTCTGACAAATGAGTTGATTAGAAATTTTGGAAGGATTCTCTGGAAGGGCATGTTTCGAATCGTATTCAAAAGCATATTATATTCCTGTTTTATTATATTATATTATATTATATTTCTGTTTTATATTGAAGCTGCTGCTCTGAATATTAATTCAGACTTTATACTGAAGACGGAAAAAAGAACTGCATATTATCTATACGGTTCCATATTATCCCCCAAAATGCATTTTGAAAATCTTTGAATTAAAAAGAAAAGTAATTGAGATAAAGGAAATTCGTAAACATTAATTGGGATATAATATTGTGGGTTGTATCTCAGCACAGGGATTTAGTATTTCTTTAACAGTTTTCAGTTTATGTTGCAAATACAAAATGGTTCCTCTATAAGAAATCATTGGCCAATCAGCTGACTAGAATGTTAATTCTAGTCAGCTGATCAGTGAAGTTAGAAACGAACAACATTAATAAGGTGATAGGAGACATCGTTCGACTTATTGAAGGGGGAAAACCTTTAAAATATAATGAATTATGAAATCAGCATTTTATACGGATGATCGGATTGTGAATTGTATTTAAATGGTCCCTAATAATAATAATAATAGTAATATACACCTAAAGAATACTAGTAATCCTTATCCCTCTCTGTAGCTATAAAAACTTATTTTTAATGTGCTGTTTCTGGACATGTTGGAACTGGATGAGTATTGACTTTTCATTTAACTGAGTTTACATTTAAATATGAGAGGGTTTTTGTTATCGAATCCTGTGACACATTTTTGAGTTATGAATGCTTCTCAGAAGGTCAGCCCCCACCCCTTCAAGATAAACTCTAATTTCGATTCATCACAGAGTCTACTTTAAAATATTACTATTTAAAAATTCTATGATACGTGGCAGATCTGCGAGACGATGAATATACAGTACTCATCGGTAATCACAGGAAAAAAAAAAAAAAACAGGACGAGTCCTGGACAGGAGAGTTAATTAGATCAACAAGATCAGTAGAATTGAACACAACCACTCAATTAAGATGAAGATCAGGGTTCTTCAAGAAAGTATAAGTCTTTCCGTCTCCGTAGGAGGCTAACTCAGTCACCTCGCGATGAAACGTCCTGAGAAAGGACCTTCACATTCTAAACGAGGTTTCTCCATCCAAACGTGCTTCAAAACTGATTAAGCTATGGCCGATCACAAGTTAACGTGACTATGTACATAAAATAACAGTTAACTCAATTTCATATTGTGTTATGAGTAAAAAATTCCATAATTTCAGTTATGCCTTATCTCAATTAGTTTGTGCAATAACTGAATTCTGAACAAGGTTATCTACGCTCATTATATGAGGATTTTCTCCAGAAAGGAGGCTTTACTTGTTTGTATCGTAATCAAAATATAAGAAAGAATTAGCTTACGACACAACAACCTTGAATGACTCAGTAAACAAACAATTCTCTAAAATGCGGAATAAGTGTTCAAGGATAAATTCCTAAAAAGATAAGGACACTTCAAATCTGTAACGTGTTTCCCAGTGATTTATGTAACAAAATTAATCACTAACGATTGCTTATTCCTGAAAAAAAAAAAAAAAAAGAATCACTTATTTGCTGATTCAGTGATAACACGATAATGTAATAAATCTAATTGGCCTTATAAGGACTTAAAGGGGCGAAGCAATAATGCTTTTCATCTTCCCCGTTATCTGTAGAGGACAGTGTAGGGATAAGGTGTTATTGAGCTATTAAAGCTCTAATCATGGCAGAAGGGTAACAGCAATAGCCGAGCCTCAGTTAGAACTTCATTGGCTACAGCATCGCCATCCATTACCCTCCAAGGGTATTAATCACCGCATCTCACAGTCGAGTTTTCATCAATTCAATAAATCTAATAAAAAATAAAATTAATTAAGTTGTATTATGATTATAAAATCATTTTACTGTATTTTATTTTTACAGAAATATAAAAGTATTTATCAAAATAACGTACTTTTTCTTTTATTTTTTCTTTTTATTTATTTATTATTATTAATATATTCTTTATTTCTAAGTATCACGGCAACCGATAACGTCGTATTTCTTGTGTAAGTGGATGTGGTTTTTATAAATGTTGCTAAAACTTTGTCGCCTGTATAAATTCTTAACGTGACAGCTGAGAACTTGTTTTCTCGTCTTAAAAAGCGTACAATCTGAAAAAGTAGGGAAATTCTGATTGTGATAAGTCTTTCTGAGATGGTGTGACGAAATTCCTGTGTTTACATAGCGTGTCAGCGAGTGAGCAAATGGCAGGATGCTGGTAGGAACCACCCTCCACAAAAGAGGACATTTCAGTAGCCAATGAACAATCAGCTTTAAAAAAAAGTGACAAAAACAAGAAAACTGCATTCAGCTACGTACAACAAATCGCAGAAATAAACTGCGCACTCTTTATTTCGACTGTTTGCAGTTACCTAATCGAGATAATAGCGCAGAATTGCCAGTAAATGGCAGTAATAAAAGTCAGTCACTAACACCGAAGCTACTGAGAATTTGAAACGGAAATTGAGAATTGGTCCAAACATTTCATTGAATGTCTTTCTGCACATTCGACATTCGTATTAAGAAACAGGAAACATTACACAGTTAAATGCATCACTAGACATTTAAAATTGCATAAAACTTTGTATAAACAGACAGAAGGGTATTTTTTAATGGTGAAGAAAAAGTGCAAAAATCTGCGAGTTTTAGAAAAAAATTATTAAAAAAATGAAATAAAATAAAATAAAATAAAAACTTCTGTTACCTTTACTATAGTTAATAGAGGAATTAAAATGTAAATGATGTAGTAACTTTGGACACCAAAATCTTATATAAAGTTGACGTCTTATAATTTCTTTCAGGGAAAATTTTTTATAAAAAAATCATACATAAAATATAAATTAAAATAAAATTATAAAGTATGAAACGTGTAAAAATTTATTAAAAAAGTAATCGAATATAAAATATAAAATTTAAAAAATATAATAAAATAATTATAAATAAAGTATAAACGTATAAAAATTTATTAAAAAAAGTAATCGAATATAAAATAAAATATATAAAAAGTATTTTTAATTTCGTGCCTTGGCTGAACATCTTTGATTTACTATGATCGGATTGTTGTGAAGTTGGATGTCTGTTTCAAAACTATTCTCTAAATTAAATTTAGAAAAAGAAAAAACACGTCACAGGATATAGCTGCCTCTTTATCTCCAGACGAATTCTGCATCAGACTGCCGAAAAAGTGTTGCTTATATAGCTATCAAGTCTTCTTATACTTTTCTCTATCAAGCTTTCAATAATATTTTCCTTAAGTTAGAATTACGTATTATGCTAGTATTGCGTAATATTTCTCTTAAAATAATAAATAAATTAGACTCTAAAGGGTTTTTTTCTTCTTAATATGGTTCACCAGAATGATTCACTTTGAAATTAAATGTCGGTAGTATAATAAATAATCAATATATGAAAAAGCGGTTTGCTTCTTGCTTGACTGCTTTTAATAAATGAAATCAACTTCAAAAATAAACAAATAAAAATAACAGTAGTTTTGTCACACAGATCAATCATAATATGTCTTTATCCGGAACCGGAAATACGTCACACATTCATAAGAAAGGTTTTAATTGAAGAATTTTAAACTGTAATTTCCACTATATTTAGCAGAAACTTTCTCCATAGTTAAAATGCAGAAAAATGACTTCATACGATCAGTTTTAATTATTTTTACACATATTTGCTTTCATTCGATGAACATAATTTGATTTTCCTTTTCATCAACAGCCCCAGTCTCGCTGGCAAGACACACTGTCTACTCTTTTGTCAGGGACTGATTTCCCCCATTAATTCATCAAAAACGTCTTTGAAGCGTTGCTTGTTATGTCTACAAAATACCTCCCGTCCTCCCTTGCACGCGTGACACGACGATTGACTCAGCTGGTCGGTAATTAATGAGGTGAATACGTCCAAGTTACACTTGGATGTGTTTGGCTTTCTTCACACAGCCAGATCCGAATGAGATCTCTTTCAGAACGCACCAATTGAAGTCAATTTTTTCCTACCGATGTTTGCTTACACACACACATCTTTGGTCTGGAGCCATTTATCATTTTACTCATGACAGCAAGACATTTTTCCACAGCTATAGGCTGCTAGTGGCTTTGTTTTATAGAAAACACTTTTATTTCTTTATTTATTTTCAGTTTTGACTTACAAAACTTTCTTAAATTGTTTGGAAATTTTGAAAATGAATCCGACACCAAAAAAATTTATTCATAAATTACCTTTGTTAGTAGTCAAAGAAGGAATTTGTAAAACTAAGGCTTTTGATAACTCACTATACATTGTAACACTATACATTGTAACAAAACAAAAATCCTTATAAGCCAGTCCTTATAAGGATTTTTGTTTTGTTACAATGTATAGTGAGTTATCAAAAGCCTTAGTTTTACAAATCTTTAGTGAAATTGAAAAAAGCATATTATATTACAGGTAGCGTGCTGGTATTATATTATATTATATTACAGGTAGCGTGCTGGTATTATATTATATATTATATATATATATATATTATATTATATTACAGGTGGCGTGCTGGTATGTATATCAGCATGTCGCCTATATATATATTTAGTGAAATTGGAAAAAAATTATTATATTGTGAGTTATCAAAAACTTTAATTTTATATAAATATTTAGTGAAATTGGAAAATACGTTTGAAATGATATCAGATAAACTAGGGGGGGAAAAATCCCACTAGTGAGCTTTGTCTGTCAAAAAAATATGGCTGCTTCAGATTGGCTACTTTATCTGATGTATGTATATCAGCACGCCACCTACAATGTCAATTATACGTAGAAAACATAAGCAGCAATTAATATGGAAGGAAATAAATATAAATGCGTGAACTTTGAAATAAAACGAATTCGACTTATTCTTATTTCTTTTATGGCAATTTCTATTCATAAAAATGTTAGGTGACGGATTTAATTTAAATCAAAAAGAATTACTTATTAGGTAGCACGAAATCTAATGTAAACATGAAACGGAATAGTACCAAACAAGACAATCTATTTTTTTCGCTACTGATTATTATTTATTATACAGTAAACCTAAACCTGCAAAGTTATTGAAGCATTTAAATTATACCATAAAGACAACAAGAAGACATGTCACCATGAGTGGATGGCTCTAGTGTTTGATGTCTACAGTTTCTACAGAAAAATTCTCAGTAAAGGATAGAAGAAAACAGTGAGTAAATATTCTGGATTTTCCATATCTTATTGTTTGTTGTTTTTATTCTAGTATACAATTAGTGAACTTTTGACATTTTTATTTTGAAAATTTATGAAGTAGTCCTATAATGAGAACCACTAAATTGGCTACCATGATCAAATTGGATTAAAATCTGGAGTTAACACAAGAAGATCGTGAATTAGATTAGCACAGATATTTGTAAAAATATTTTATGGTAGGCGATTTCCACTGCCATGATAAGATCACCACTACCTTGCTTATTTAGGGACATGTAAAAGCATAAAGAAATCCTGGTCGGGAGAATATCTTGTCTTCAGAGAGGATTCAAGACTTATCTTACCTTTATACACCAGCCTAAGAGACTGTCAAACAAATGCGACAAAATTCGTGGGGGGGGAGGGGGGATCTTTAACTGAATAAATTTTGTGAAGGAAAATATAACAAAATATGAAGTACTATAAAAAATAACTCAGAGATAGCTAAGGTAGTAGTTTTGACAAACATAATAATAAAATAAATTTAGCAAAATAATATAAAATGTTGTCATGACACAAAATACTTATTATTTCCTAGAATTTGAAATTTTTCTGAAAGCTTAGAGAAGCACAAGGAAAAGACTAAATATATGTACTTTTGAGGGGCCAATCAGGACCGATTCAACTTGGCAGTTGATAATTTCTTTGAGCAAGTTATCATTTTAAATATCTAGGAGAGTAAACATTAACAACTGTCATGATATGCATCAAGAGATAGAGCAGAGAATTGAGAAGGCCAATCTTAGATATTTCGCAATTTTACAACTCTCAAATCCTAGAATATTATAAAGGAAATCCGATGAAAAACTCCATTTAATCTACGGCCTACTCTATCTACAGCTGATATTAACCTATACTTAAGAGTCATGGTTAACAACGAAGGAAGATACTAGAAATAAGTATTCAGAAAGATTTTAGATCATTTAGCAGTTAAATATTGGAGCTGTTGTTTAGATAAAGACATAATGAGGAAACCACGAAAGTTATGTCAAGGACCCAACGTCTATTATTTATAAGAAGTAAGAGAATTGGGATATTTGGTTTTGTGTGGAGAGTAAATGACCAGTTAATCAATTAAGTTTACAAATAAAGTTGACGAGAAAAGACCCACAGGAAGTTTCCCAGTAAAGCTGGGAAATAAGTTTGTATAGAAGGCACCGATGCTGTTGTGGGAAGCAGCTGAAATACGTTTGGTAAGAAAAACGCAGGACACAGGACATATATGGCGCAGAGGGTGAAGCTTGACGCTTTTCATATTCCCTGTTGTCTGTTTCGGGAGCAGTGATGGGAGAGATTTGTGAGCTATTTTAGCTCGCCCTGAGTGGGCAAGTGGTTACTCGTCGTTGAGTGTTAGGATGGCTTTCGGTCTTTTATGTTTCCAGTGGTCATTACCGTCATAGTTTCCGGCTTGCTGTATTAGTTGGTTTGGATGCGTAGATGTCTTCATAAAGAATTTTTCTGCTAGGGAGCGTAGTAGTGGAGAGATGTAGGGGATATTTATGTCCCGGTGGATCTGGGCGTTCCTGATGAACCACGGGGTGTCCAGAATCAGTCGCAGGCACTTGTTCTGTAGTCTTTGTAGCTTGAGGATGTTTGTCTTGGAGGTATGGCTCCAGACTGGGGAGGCGTATATAACTGTGGGACTGATCGCTGTTTTGTACAGTAGAATTTTGTTTCTTGAGCTTAGTTTGCTGTGTCTGTTGATCAAGGCGTATAGCTGGGTGATAACTTTTGAAGTTTTGGTGCATGTGCTCTTCATGTGGCTGTTGAAGCATAATCGCCTATCGAGAATTATTCCGAGGTATTTTGCTTCAGTTTTCCAGGGAATTTTGGAGTTGAAGAGTGATGTGTCCTTTGGGGGATGCTCGTCTTCTTGTGAAGAGTATCGTTTTGCTTTTCTGGGGGGTTTAATTGTAGTCGCCAGTCTTTAAACCAGTTTTCTAGATTCAGGATGGTATCTTGTAGTTTTTTGTTAACGAGATATGGTTGGCGAGATCTGACTAGAATAGCCTTGTCATCAGCATAATACGTTTGAAATGATATCAGATAAACTATAAATAAGGGGGAAAAATCCCACTGGTGAGCTTTGTCTGTCAAAAAAATATGGCTGCTTCAGATTGGTTACTTAATTTGATGACATCAGCATAATTAAAAACAGACAAGATTTTAAATTGCACTTGTTCTGAAGAGTGAAGAAGACATCTTTGTGCACATGCAAAGCTGATGTCAATTTTTTTTTTTTTTTTTTGAAAAAAGAGAGACTGAGTATTGAGTGGCCAAAAGTGTTCGCTTCTGAATTAGGAAAATGGAAGATTTTTCTCACTTCAGATGGCCTTAAGACTGCAGATTAAATTAAAATGGGATTTGCTTTGTAAATTAAACCAAATTAATTGGCAATTAAAAAGCCTTATCTGTAATCGTTTCCATTTTTAGTATTTTTTTAATTCTTCAAATTAATTATTCTATTATTTTTTGGCGTTTTTATAGAAAAGAAATATCTAAACGTATTGTTCATTTAAGCCTTGATATATTTTTCTGAGTTATATTATTGATAATAAACCTTTTCATTTAATGAATGAAGTTCTGTAATAAGAACGATATTTGAGTTTGTCAATATGAATAGTGCTAAGCATACTGTTCGTTTCAAGTAAAAAAAAAATCTTCTGTAAGTCAATTTCATTTACTTTGGTTTCTTCTACTCAACTTACAAATTTTGCATGATATTCAAAATATTTAAAATAGCCCAACATTATTCTAAATCACAAATGCCTTATATTAAATTCATTTCAATGGCGCCATCTGATGGAACAATTCCGATATTATCAACTACTTCATAAAGAGCTCGTAATAAATTATTTCCTATTCTATGCATATATTTTTCAAAAGCGTTCGTAAAAAAAGTTTACACACTTTATTATTGAAATTAAGTTGTATAAACTATATCTTATAAAGAATTTGGATGTTAAAAAATGGTATCAGATAACGAGAAAAACAGAAAGTTGGTTGCAATAAATAGTACTGTGGCTCACGGATGTTTCGCCTATATTTACAAGATAGTTTAAAAATAACTTTCATGAAGCTAAAATTGATTGAATTAGTAGGTCCAATTTACTTAGTTTTCAGAAATTACGTTCTAAATTTTTTTCTATTTATTTTTTTAATCAGCTGGAATGTCGGTTTTCGATTTTTAACGTACTTAGATATTATTATTTCTATTTTTATTATTATTATTATTAGCAAATTACACCACATCAGTTCCAGTGAGGTTGGAATATTACGCGAAAGAAGCGCAAAATTGGAGGTAGGGGAAGAACTCAGGTCATTTATCGAAAATAAGTTTATTCAAAATTTATACCAGATCATGGGATCGCACAATACTGTTATTACATTATAATAACAATCTTATTTAGATCTCTCATATAAATTATTATTTGTTCTAAGATAAAGTTAATAATTAATTATATAATATTTAGGCAATTGATTATTTTATTTTTAAAAAATTAAAAAATTTTTAAACTTTTTGATTTTTTATGAGTTCATTTAGAATATGCTAATAAACCATTTCCTAAAAAAATAAAGTAAGTCAGAAGTTCATTGTGAGAGGAAGGCGGGAATCAATCGACCTTGAGATGCGGTGATTGATTCATTCAATCCAATACCCTTGGAGGGTAATGGATGGCAATGCTGTAGCCAGTGAAGTTCTAACTGAGGCTCGGCTATTGCTGTTACCCTCCTGCCATGATCAGAGCTTTAATTGCTCAATAACACCTTATTCCTACACTGTCCTCTACAGATAACGGGGAAGATGAAAAGCATTCTTGCTTCGCCCCTTTAAGCCAGTCCTTATAAGGATATAAGGACTTCATTGTGAGAGATATTTTTGTGTTCATTCACAGAAGTTCTGTTCATCAATTTGAATAATCTTGTTTCTTTTATTGTACCAAAATCCTCATTGATATATCGGGTGTAGTGTTCAGAAGCATGACTGATTGAGATCAACCCTCGCCCATTGTGTGGCTTAATGAAGAGTTTGGTGGTGGTTTTTCCCTTTCAGTTGTTTCCGACCCTGGGTGACTTTGTAGGCTTTGCTCGCAAAGTGTTCTTGGTGAGATTTTTTACAGTGTAGTCACCATTGTTCCCCCACCTCCCAATTTATCTGGGATCGGCATATGGCTGGGACGTATTCATGACTGCAATTCCAGTTTGTTCACAGGGCCGGTTTGACTGTTCTGGGGGATGAAGAACCCGAGTTTTCGGATGAAAAAATCCTACCGCCGTATGAGACCGGCTAACTAACTCACCTTTAGTCGAAAGAGACCAGATAAAATTCCTTCGTCACCGACGGGAATCGAACCCAGATCTTTCCGACCAAAGGGCTTCGTCTAACTATACTTTTCATCTATACTGACTGAGCTACGGAGGCTCAATCAAAGAGTTTATTACTGCATATTCTATATCCCTCCTAGTTTCAACTTCAACTTACACAACAACCATGAAAAGTCAAGCAAACAACTAACTTCCATGAAGATTAAAGGCAAATCTTCCAGATTCACTTGCAATTATATTTAGTCTTAGTTCTAAACTTAACGATATTTTTTTCATCTCCAGTCTGCAAAACCATATCTCCTTTTCCTAAAGAAGCTTCTCGGATATTTAAATATCAGTTATTTCATAACTACTTTAATAGAGATTTTAATACATGGATCCCTTGCTTAACGCGGGATTTGATTAACGCGGCGAAATTAATTGCGGTAATCCCTTGATATACGCGGCAAGAGTTTTGATTAACGCGCCTTTAACCCTGCGGAGCTCGCAGCTGATCTGACAGATACATGCAAAATGTTTAATGTAAATATTCTTGCAAAATTCAGTGTATAGCTTAGAGGTCATGACTAGCTGCGCGTGCGTATGATATTCCGCACTGTTTTTTGCTGTCAGTTTAGTTTAACAGATGTTATGTAAAGGTTTGTGATATTTGACAGAAAATTGTGTCTGAGAGATACCGCGACCTCCGATGTCAGTATAGTATGGTTTATTTATTTTTTTTATTCTATGTTCAATAATTTCTAGATTGTAACTGAAAATAAATAAACCATCATTCATTACTGAAATAGAGAGCCAAAGACTTATTTATCCTACATGTCTTCTAGGAGATGTGCTTTACATTAGGGAAAATACTAAGGAAAGTGATCTGGATCCTAATCCACCTTTACTACGAGTTGCTCATAAGGTTGCTTAAACTTGCATAAGCAAAAAAAAAAAAAAAATATCTTGCACTCTTTGACAGTATCTGAGTCTCTGAACAAGACGACATTTCACTTCTTGGGATAACTTTGACCTCAAATCCTTCTCGGCATAAACATATCACAACGTTACCTCCTCAGCATCCAGGGCTGAGAAGGTAGGTTTTTTTGGTTTCTCTACCACCTCTATGCTATTAATTGGAGCTATTGAAAACGTAACTTATTTTGAAATAAAATAACCTATTATTTTATTATTAAACTACATGAAAGAAAACATACGCTTTTCCTCCAAAATAACTACATGGAAAAACAGAAATTTTCAATAATGTAATGTCAAAATGAGCAAAATCATTTTTCTTGGTCATTTGAGATAACGCAAGCCTTTGAGCTTATCCTGGAATACCACTTTTTCTATATTATTTAGATCTCTCATATAAATCATTGTTCGCTCTAATATACAGATAATATAATAATTAATTATATAATATTTAGGCAATTAATTTATTTTATTTTTATTAAATTAATGTTTTTAAAATTTTTAATTATTCATGAGTTTATTTTGAATATGCTAATAAACCATTTCCTAAAAAAAATAAAAGTAAATTATAAGTAAAAAAAAAAAAAAAAAAGAGAAAGTGTAAATGTAGGAATGGTTAGAAGGAAGGATGGCGGCTCGCGTGTTAGTGTTTCGTGTCGTGTATTATTGGTTGTGAATTGGACTGATATGTTTTTAGATATTTATGTTTATTCATTAATAATAGCAGTTAGTTGCTTGCTGCCATAAGCACAGTTTATTTTTCCATAGTGGTTTATCCAGGTAAGTCAATTGAATTTACAAGGGCGATGCGTGCCGCTAGTATTGCCATTGTTTTATATCTCGTGACATTTTATTCCTGGTAGACACCTTAGTGGGTCTACGGGATTTGCTAGTGGACCCCCAAAAATCCACAGGATTGTCTTTAACCTGCTTGGGACACCTGAACAATCTCTATTCTTTCTCCATCTGTGTCTTAACACATTTCTAAATTATTGTCATGGCAAAACTTCTGAATGAGGCCAAATTCGAGGAAGTATACATGGAATTCCTCAGCAGTCACAGAGGACAATATGGATGACACAAGTGAAGAGCCCATAACTCTGACGCAATCAGATATTGCACATTCCCAAAGTATGGAAGATGCTACATATGTCATGAGTAATAAATTCAAACCAAAAGCTCTTAAGATAATAGCATGGAATACAAATGGATTGACGAACAAGATTTTGGAACTTCAAGAATTTTCAACTCGTCTCAGTGCTGATATCATCTTGATTGGTGAAACACACCTAAGACCAGCTAATAACCCAAAAATCCGTGGATACACTATGTACAGAAACGACAGAATTGGCACAAGAGGTGGAGGCACAGGCATATATATTAAGAGTTATTTGAATCATAATACAATAGACAAGCCCAAAACAGTAAAACGACCGGTGTGGAGGTATATACCTTCAATGCTGGGAGTCTCAAGATCTATGCTGCTTATAACCCTCCAAGCATTCCTCTGCTGACAACAGAGCTGGACTCCATACTTGGTCCAAATGACTCCATAATAATAGCAGGAGATTTCAACTCAAAACACACACAGCTTGATACAGCTCATCAACTAACACCAAAGGCCACACACTTTTCAACTATGCAATGCTCAACTCTGTTGTTGTGGCCGGTCCTACCAAGCCCACCCACTTCAGCCCTTCGGGTGGTTCGGATGTGCTGGACATTGTCATCTTTAAAAATTTAAGATACCAATTCAAATTGGAATCAGTCAACGAATTATCTTCTGACCACAGTCCAATAGTGCTTAATCTAGGTTCATCAGATCAATTCTCTCCTCTGCACACATTCATACCATTGGACAAGTTAGCCAAGGTTCTTCCCGATCATATTGGTCCGGTGCCCAATATCAGTAAAAAGGAAGAGATTGACACAGCAATGAATAACTTAACCATACAAATTCAGAAAACAATAGAATCAGTCAGACAATCTACTGTCTTCCAACCGTATCCCTGAAGAAATCATGGATCTAATCAGAGCAAAAAATAGAGCCAGGAAGAGATACCACAATACCAGAGCCCCACAAGATAAAACAGTGTTGAACAATCTAAACAGGCAGGTCCGAGAAGCTCTTAAGGATTACTCTTAAGAATTTCCATACAGAATAATCTTCAATACTGAAGATCATTCTGTATGGAAATTCTTAAGAGTAATCCGCACCAAAAAGCAACTCATACCCCCTATACAAACCAAGAAAGGGACAGTTCACAAAGATGAAGAGAAAGCCGAAGTACTAATAGATAACCTAGAATCTCAGTGCAATCCATCTTATACAAATCTAAATATCAACCTTATGTACAAGATTCATCGTCATGTTAGGACAAGCTTAAGACAGAACACTGTTAACTACGAACATATCACTCCTACAAATCTAACAGAAATGATAAATATCATCTCCCCTCTAAACAATAAAAAAGCTCCAGGATCGGATGGCATAACTAACAGAATAGTAAAACTACTTCCAAGAAAGGCCATAGTTCATCTCGTCAACATTAGAAATGCCATCTTTAGATTCCAGCATTTCCCTGCTACATGGAAAACAGCCACAATCATACCACTGAAGAAGCCAGAAAAAAATGCTCACCTTCCCGAAAGCTAGACCAATAAGCCAATTGTCCAGCCTCGGAAAGGTAACAGAGAAAGTGATCCTCTCAAGATTCCAAGCAGAAACAGATAAGTTAGGAATTTGGCCTAATGAACAGTTCGGCTTCCATAAGGCCCATAGTACAGCTCAACAAGTGCACCGGCTGGTAGAAATCATTACTAAAGGTTTCAACTGGAAACTCAATACAGCTGCCATCTTCATCGACGCAGAGAAGGCGTTTGATAAAGTATGGCATCAAGGCCTTCTCTACAAACTGAAAAAATTTAACTTTCCAGTCAAGTTAATAAAAATAATACATTCTTACATGAAAGACAGATATATGCAGGTCAGGGTCGGCGAAACGGTTTCGATCAGACTCAGGACCTCGGCAGGCGTACCTCAGGGATCTCTTCTGGCACCTCTCTTCTATTTTCATTCTATGTAGCAGACATCCCTCTGAACCCAAGAACAACATTCACTGCATTATATGCAGATGATACTGCACTGATGGCAAGATCACTGAGCCCAAAACTGGCAACTAAAAGACCACAAACTAGCATACACACTTTAGAAAAGTGGATGGCAGACTGGAGGATCCAAGTTAACCCCCAGAAAAGCTCAGCAATATTGTTTACTATAAAGAAAATCCATACCATGGAGGATATTTATTTATTGGGAGTAAAGATTCCATGGCAGACTGAAGTTAAATATCTTGGAGTGATTCTTGATAGTAAACTCCTATTCAGCAAACATATTAGTTACACTACCTCAAAGACATCCAACGTCTTAGCTCAGCTCTACCCTATGATCAACAGACAAAGTAAACTAGACACGCAAACAAAATTAACAATTTACAAGATGGTAATTCGACCGGTTATCACTTACGCATCCCCAGCATGGAGCCACACCGCAAATTCAAACATTCCAAAACGTCAGAGATTACAGAATAAGTGCACGAGGATGATTCTGAATGCCCCTTGGTTTATAAGAAACACCCAGATCCTTAGAGAAGTTAATATCCCTTATATCTCTTCCTTTGTCATAAATCTAGCTGAGAATTTCTTTACCAAGACAAGTAACCATCCAAACCCGTTAATCAAGGAAACCTCGGAATATAATGAAGCAGAAATCAACAAATATAAAAGACCAAGGTCTATCTTAAGTTCAGCTGGACACAATTAACTTCACTGCCCTCAATGGGCGAGCATATAGCTCACAAACACTCCATTCAAAATTCTTTCATTACAGACAAAGGGGAATATGAAAAGCAATTTTGCTTCACCCATCTAGCCAGAAATGTTAATGTTGTTGTTGTGTAAATGTAGCAGTTGGGTGCGGGGAAGGAGGAAGAAAAGTCCTTTTTAGGACTTCCCGGGTAACGAATGGCAATGCTGTATCCAATGAAGTTTTAACTGAGGCTCGGCTATTGCCGTTACCCAGCCATGACTAGAGCTTTTTAGCTCAATAACACTCCATCCACACAGATTTTCTTCATTCAGATGACGGGATTAACAGTCAAGGACTCAGTCCTTCGCCCAGTTCTTTTAAGAACTGTAAATGTAGGAGAAGTGCATGAGAACTAGTGATGGATGAAACCCTGGATGGCAATGCTGTAGCCAAAGAAGTTCTGAGGCTCGGCTATTGCTGTTACTCTCCTGTCATGATCAGAGCTTTAATAGCTCAATAACACTTTATCCCTACACTGTCCTCTACAGATATTACGGGGAAGATGAAAAGCATTCTTGCCATTCTCGCCCCTTTAAGCCAGTCCTTATAAGGTATTTAATGTACGTGAAAATGCTGTGAACAGACTTTCCATGAAGGTGATGTGTTAAAAAATATTATATTTTTTCCGCAGAGGTCATCTGCATCATTATTATAAACTCAATATGATTAAAGATTTGTAGAGAAGCAACTCGGTTAAGAGGGCAGACAAAGTGGCAGACAAAAAAATGTTTTAAATGTCCAGAAATTTGTGGTTACTTCTTTTGTTTAAGTCAATAAATAAATTAAGATAAAGTTTTCAATTTATTTGATATGCTAATTTTTTTATGAATATCAGAGCTATGAATATGAATATGAATATGGAACATATGACAAACTGATGGCTGCTTCATATGATAATTCAGAGTTCTGTTAAAATTAAAGCTGTCTGAGAGTGTTAAAATATAAATCTGACTGAATATTAATAGAATGTCTCATGTCTTCAGTGATGTTAACTGAAATATTTTACAGCCATTTAGAATGCATATCCGCGTTCCTGCCTCGACACTTTTTTGTCTTTTTAATTGATCATTTTCATGCCACATTAATTATGCAAAAATCCAAACGTACTAAAAGATTCTTATGTTATTATAAAACTTACCTAATGTGACTGATAAGGAAGACATTTTGCAACTAAAGGCATTTATCATTTATTATTAATGTACAAAATCTATTTACTTGTCTTTAAAAGTGATTTGAACTTTATTAGTTTGCTGCTGGGGCATCACTAGAAGTTTTTACAGTCTCGAGAGTTGTTTAAATTCGTTTAGTTTGTGAAAGAAAGATTTAATGAAATATTTAGGCAGAGGCATTGCCTCTACCTAAATATCTCATTTAGGCATAGGCAGCGCATATTTAAACTGTTAGCGACTCAAATGTTTAAGGCCTCCAACCTTCAGCTAGTGTATTAACTTTTAGACAAATAATCCAGAAAAGTCCATTTGAATTTGCTTAAGGTAATCCAATCTCCAACATAAATTTTCTGCATATATCTTTATATCTTACATATATCCTTATATACATCTATATATCTTACAAGTGAATTTTCAAGTTTATTCCAGTATTTTGGTGTTTTTTCTAGTACTGGCTAAAAAAGACCGATTCAGTAAATCTAGCTATAGAAGAGTCCTCTTTTTTTTTTTGGTCGGTAATCATGAAATCTGGTCACGTGGTATTACTAACCTCCCCCACCCTCATTTACCAGTAGCTGTGTGTTCTCTTTTCGTCGTGCTTTTTTACCCATCCGGTGAGAAGTGGGATTGAAGGCTGTTATTACGTTCAAGCTACTCTTACACCTTCCATTCTCAAGGTCACTTTTCAGGGTTAATGCCGGACACGCCCTTGTGCACAATACAGGATCAAGGCCGTCCGTTGACATGGCTTCAAAGGAAATGGACCTTTCCTTAGAAAAACTGCCTTTCCATTTTTTTTTATTTTACTTCTTGACTGAAGGACCATCTAACAGACATGTTTAGTGTACTAACAAAAAAAGAGTTTGATACTGACGTGTCACCACCCCCCTTAATTGCTCTATACAAATTTCAGTATGTAGCGAAGTTGTGTACGTATGTGTATAAGGATGTATATATCTATATACATCCTTATGTATCTATATACATATATCTATCTATATACATATATACATATATTGTGCATATTATAATGGTGCATATTATAAACACTTGTTCATAATATGCACCATTCTTACATTAAGATATTCGTTATTTACATGATAAGCTCATGGTCTTATTTGTGGCCTTGCTATGAATTGTGGGATATCATGAGTAAGTATTCGAAATATTTATATGAATGGTTATAACCCATACTATTAAGCCTAACATGCTTACATGTTTCGGGCTTCTTCTTCAGTTTTTTTTAATGATCTTAAGACGCATGGGTTCTGATTCGTTATCCATATGCTAAGCTTTGTCGTATTTGCTATTTTTCTCGTAGCCATTATATCAATTGAGAAATATTATGGCCAATATTTGAAATATTTTTAGGTAGGGATAATAACCCTTTCCGTTAAGCTTAACATTTCTACTTGTTTATGTAACCAAGCAAATTCATTACCAATAAGGCAGGAACCTCAACTGAATTGAAGTGCGTAAGGCGAGGGGGGTGCGTGGACAGATCCCCTTAACTGCTGTATCCCTCTTAGCCCACCTTAATTACATGTACCGAGTTAAAAAGACGGTTAACAAGTATCACGGATCCTCCCGTCATCCCTCCCATGCGTCTTAAGATCATCAATCACAAACGACAGCTGAGACAAGACGGACCAACCCTGCCGTCGGTGGAACTCAAGAAAATTAAGGAGCGACAAAAATCTACGGCCTAGCCGGCGATGACCTTTGATGGTATGTGACGCCTAATTCGTCACTTCCTCTCCTACACATCAGACGAGACACCGCCACGCCATCCCGATCATCACTCTCACACTTGTGCACATGCGCACAGCGACAAAATCATCGAAGCGTTGCTTGCGACAGCATCTGAATGAGGGAAACGCTCATTTTACGATTCCGCAGGTTTAAGAGTAAAAAGAGGAAAACGTCAAAAGAAGCAGACCAGCGCGTGGGAACTCGCCTCCCCTCGTGAAACTGGTAATTTCCGTTTCTTTTTTTTAGACAGATTACGACAGTTTTTTTTTTTTTTTTTTTTACCTTCGCCAGCTTGACTGCAGAAAATAGGTGAGTTAGGACACACACACACACACACACACACACACACACACACAAAGTGCAATAAAACAGCTAGACCTTCTAGGCGTCTTTGGGATTAAATCTTTATTTTAGGAAGCAGTTCAAATCTCCTGGTTCTGAAGAAAATAGCTCATCCTATTCCTTATTAATTAAAACATTAATGTATTATATTATATTACTACATTACAAAATTCCAAACAACACGTACTTTGAAACCTGCACAATTATAATTTCTAAAATTGATGATATATGTGTATATATATACTTCAGTTCTTATAAGGACTGGCTTAAAGGGGCGAAGCAAGAATGCTTTTCATATTCCCCGTTATCTGTAGAGGACAGTGTAGGGATAAGGTGTTATTGAGCTATTAAAGCTCTGATCATGGCAGGAGGGTAACAGCAATAGCTGAGCCTCAGTTAGAACTTCATTGGCTACAGAATTGCCATCCCTCACCCTCCAAGGGTATTGGATTGAATGAATCAATCACCGTATGTGTAAGTAAAGGTGATATCTCAAAAATATCGGACGATCTCTAGGCCACTCATTCGTGGGCGAAAGACCGTCCAAATCTCAGCGTTGGTTCTACTCAGTGAACCTCGAGTACCGAGCAGAACCGCTCATTCCGAAGAAAATATATATATATATATATATATAATTTATAATTCACCGGCACGTACCCCCTCAGCGGGCCGTGCCGGAGAACACTTTCCCCGGTAACTCAAAGTGCTCCCTTAGGGCAAAACCTAAGAGAGCGAACTCATTTACCCAGGATAACAGCAACAGCCGAACCTCAGTTAAACTTCATTGGTTCAGCATTGCCATCCGTTACCCTATATGGGCATCTCATATAAAACCAATCACCGTATGTGTAAGTAAAGGTGATATCTCAAAAATATCGGACGATCTCTAGGCCACTCATTCGTGGGCGAAAGACCGTCCAAATCTCAGCGTTGGTTCTACTCAGTGAACCTCGAGTACCGAGCAGAACCGCTCATTCCGAAGAAAATATATATATATATATATATATATATATAATTTATAATTCACCGGCACGTACCCCTCAGCGGGCCGTGCCGGAGAACACTTTCCCCGGTAACTCAAAGTGCTCCCTTAGGGCAAAACCTAAGAGAGCGAACTCATTTACCCAGGATAACAGCAACAGCCGAACCTCAGTTAAACTTCATTGGTTCAGCATTGCCATCCGTTACCCTATATGGGCATCTCATATATATGGGCATCTCATATAAAATCAATCACCGTATCTCACGGTAATGTGTAAGTAAAGGTGATATCTCAAAAATATCGGACGATCTCTAGGCCACCCATTCGTGGGCGAAAGACCGTCCAAATCTCAGCGTTGGTTCTACTCAGTGAAACTCGAGTACCGAGCAGAACCGCTCATTCCGAAGAAAATAATTCACCGGCACGTACCCCTCAGCGGGCCGCGACGGAGAACACTTTCCCCGGTAACTCAAAGTGCTCCCTTAGGTCAAAACCTAAGAGAGCGAACTCATTTACCCAGGATAACAGCAACAGCCGAACCTCAGTTAAACTTCATTGGTTCAGCATTGCTATCCGTTACCCTATATGGGCATCTCATATAAAATCAATCACCGTATGTGTAAGTAAAGGTGATAATCTCAAAAATATCGGACGATCTCTAGGCCACTCATTCGTGGGCGAAAGACCGTCCAAATCTCAGCGTTGGTTCTACTCAGTGAACCTCGAGTACCGAGCAGAACCGCTCACATTCCGAGGAAAATAATTCACCGGCACGTACCCCCTCAGCGGGCCGTGCCGGAGAATACTATCCCCGGTAACTCAAAGTGCTCCCTTAGGGCAAAACCTAAGAGAGCGAACTCATTTACCCAGGATAACAGCAACAGCCGAACCTCAGTTAAACTTCATTGGTTCAGCATTGCCATCCGTTACCCTATATGGGCATCTCATATATATGGGCATCTCATATAAAATCAATCACCGTATCTCACGGTAATGTGTAAGTAAAGGTGATATCTCAAAAATATCGGACGATCTCTAGGCCACCCATTCGTGGGCGAAAGACCGTCCAAATCTCAGCGTTGGTTCTACTCAGTGAAACTCGAGTACCGAGCAGAACCGCTCATTCCGAAGAAAATAATTCACCGGCACGTACCCCTCAGCGGGCCGCGACGGAGAACACTTTCCCCGGTAACTCAAAGTGCTCCCTTAGGTCAAAACCTAATTGAGCGAACTCATTTACCCAGGATAACAGCAACAGCCGAACCTCAGTTAAACTTCATTGGTTCAGCATTGCTATCCGTTACCCTATATGGGCATCTCATATAAAATCAATCACCGACTATGTAAGTAAAGGTGAAATCTCAAAAATACGGACGATCTCTAGGCCACTCCATAGTGGGCGAAAGACCGTCCTAATCTCAGCGTTGGTTCCACTCAGTGACGGGCTCCCCGACCACTGAGCAGAACCGCTCAAATTCCGAGGAAAATAATTCACCGACAAAGCCCCTCAGCGGGCCGTGCCGGAGAACACTCTCCCCGGAGACTCAAAGTGCTCCCTTAAGGCAAAAACCCTAAGAGAGCGAACTCAAAAACTCATCGCCCAAGTGGGTAAGAGCAACAGCCGAACCTCAGTTAAACTTCATTGGTACAGCTTTGCGTTGCTATCCATCACCCCCAAGGGCATTAATGAATCAATCACCGACTATGTAAGTAAAGGTGAAATTTCAAAAATATACGTACGGACGATCTCTAGGCCACTCCATAGTGGGCGAAAGACCGTCCTAATCTCAGCGTTGGTTCCACTCAGTGACGGGCTCCCCGACCACTGAGCAGAACCGCTCAAATTCCGAGGAAAATAATTCACCGACAAAGCCCCTCAGCGGGCCGTGCCGGAGAACACTTTCCCCGGAGACTCAAAGTGCTCCCTTAAGGCAAAAACCTTAAGAGAGCTAACTCAAAAACTCATCGCCCAAGGAGGTAACAGCAACAGCCGAACCTCAGTTAAACTTCATTGGTACAGCATTGCATTGTTGCCATCCGTTACCCCCAAGGGCATTAATGAATCAATCACCGCATCTCACGGTCGATTGATCATTCATAACCATTTTTCTATATACTTCAGCTACAGTTTCTTAATATTTTATAATAAACTTAAAAAGAAAAATAAGTGGTGTTGTTATAAACTTCATAAATACTCAAGAAATTTTGAAATATAAATTTATTTTTAATTTAAAAAAATCTATATTTTAATTAACTTCTTTATATTAAAAACAGTAAAATATAAAAATAATTTTGCGCTTTTTTGCTATTCTTCTTCTTCTTTTAACCGTTTTTATAGCCACTTCTGCTATAGCTGTCTCCCAATTCTCTCCATCTGTTTCTATCCTGAGCTTGTTGGGGCCAAAGAGTTCTAACTGTTTTTCTTATTCATCTGACCATCTTCTTTCACGATAGCTGATCTTTTATCTTCATATGGCTGCCACTCTAGTAAAATTTTTGTCCATCTATTGTCCTTGAGTCTTGTGATGTGTCCCGCCCATTTCCATTTCTTTCGAAGTATGTTTTCTCCAATATCTAAAAATTTTGTTTTAGTTCTTATTTCTTCATTTTTGATTTTGCTATTACAAAACAAATTCTATTTCTCTCCCGTCATTTGTTTATCACTATGAATGAGAAAAATGCCCGATAGGTGCCCTATTGTAATTTTATTCGTTGAGATTTCCAAACCTTATGTAGCAGTTACCCGGATTAGAAACATCTTCAATTTAGCATAAGTTATTACAACGATTTTATCATTAATTAAGTAAAAAGCACATGAAAAATTCATAAAAGTGATAAAAGTTATTTTTGGAAATTTTATAAAAGTTTTATAAAAAGTTCAGTATGATTTACGTACTGTTTTTTTAATTGATTTAATGAAGACGTCAAAATGCTAACAAGGTAATAACAATAAGATCTCATTTGTTTTACTCGGCAAGCTTCATTTACTCTTATTTTATTCCCATTTTGTGGGAATTTCAATGTCAGAATCATAAATCTGATATTCTAAAATTCAAAATGATAATTCACGTGATAACTAAAATGCAAAAATACATTATGTATTTTTAGTGTTAATGGAACGAATATGGATAACAAAGTATAAATCCTGAAAGTCTTCACTTTGGCCAAGTTGATTACTGATATGGGAGATATTATAAATGCAATCATATTTTATAGCCAAAAAATAATAAACTTGAACACAATTTAAAATTTACCAGATAAATTTTGGCTCTCAATTATGGATGCATTTACAATATCTTCCATACGAATATGAATAATCTTCAAATAATTTTAAGACCGATAAAAATATCGTCAGAGGGCGCTTTCATTTCTAAGAAAGCAACTAATAATAAACTTGGTTTGTTTTACTCACTAAAGGAAAAGATATGAATATCGAAAACGAAATATTATGTAGAAACGTAATTAATTTTTAAAATTATAGCTAAGTACAGATTTGATTAGAGATTAGTCACTGATTTATAAAACTGTTTCTAATCAAACTGAGCAAATTATGCTATGAATATTTCTTCCTTTATATATATACATATATTTATTTATTCTTCTTATTTTAACCCTTTTTATACAAAAATACAAAATACAAAAATAAATAAAAATGTAGGAGATATTAAATACATGATATATTATAATTAGTTCATCTTTCGTTAGAGAAAAAACTCTCAACTCTAAATGTCTTGTATAGCTTGTCGGCGATATTTTAAAAATCTTGGTCTAGATAATTTTTTTTTTTTTATGTATTTCACATATTTAGGATTAAACATTATGCGTATTTCTATGCTTAGTTATAAATGTTATTTAACAAATCTTGAAACAGAAATAGCAAACATGCATATAATACAGATATCTCTGGTTACATTTGACAATATTCTGTTATCATAAAACGATTTTTCTGAAAATTTTAGGGATATTTGTAAAGCTGAAGGGCTCTGTTAACTGAGGAAAATTCAGTGACTTTTCTTGCTTTCCGCTTTATAATTAAATAGGGCAATGGATCATATTTGAAGCATTTTGAACAAAGCTAGCCATTTGAAGCATGAAATTTGGAACTGATGATCTATTTTAGAGACGAACACAGAAACATTTTTCGCTGGTAAATTGTTTATCTTGATATGAACGTTATATACAGTTGAGCGATTTTATACTTCTCTGAATAAAAATACCCAAATGTGTAGTGTCAATAGACGGAATGTAAATCGAAATGAAAATATTTATTTTATGCTCGGTTACATTTACTAGCAATTTGAATAGACGATCGAACTAAAATAAAACTTCCGATTCTGACAGTGATGTTTGTCAACAGAAATTTTGATTTCGAGAAAAATTCTCAAATAGATCAATAGAAAACATGACACTTGCATTTGACGGTGATATATCAATATATTTTAGTATTTTCATCTTTTTCGCATAGGGGTGTTTTTGATATTTGTTACGGGTAGAGAGAGAGTACACACACACACACACATACTGTTCGGATTTCGTTCTTTCCTTTCGGTCACATCCACCCACGCATGAAGGCCACACTTTTGCTCCCATTCACTTGGTCCTCGCGAGCTGCCGGGCGACACTCCCGGCACGGAGAGGAAGAACTCAATTAGACGCTCCACTACGGCTCAGCAGTAGGGATGCCTATCGTCACGCGCGCTGAGATTTACCGTAGGTACCTGTTACGGATTCCGATCACTCGGCTAAGGAGTCCGATTATGAAGGTGTGGAGAAGACGATACACGTGGATATCAGGTGAGTGGTGAATATAGGGAAATATATAAGGGGTGAAATGTTTAGAGGGGTTTTGGAAGAGAGAAAAATGGACAATAAATTAAGCCTAATTACTACGTGCGGATTTATTTCCTTCAAGTTATAGTGGTTTAATATTGATTGAGGACCGATGTATATGGTTTATTGTTGATTGAGGATTTCATATTTGAAGTAATTATTAAATAATGATACACTGTTTCTAAGGCTCATTATCCATTTTTTTTACAATGATGCCACAATAGGTTTTATTTATTTATTTTAACAAAAAACATTTTTCTATCAATCTTACAAAGTCACTCTATAAAGCCTTTTTTTCAAGATAAAAACTATTTCTCGTTTTGTACTGCATTATTTATTCAGGGGAAAAAAAAGGCTAATATTTTAATTTCGGAAAATAAACGCGAATTCATGAAAAATAAATATTTATTTAAATTAAAACCAGTAGGATATTCGATTAATCTTTTCTATGCTTTTAATATTTACAAAAAAAAAAAAAAAAAATCAAATTTAGATGTTTATTTCGTATTTAATAATAACCACGTAAGATAAATCAGAAATCTGCTGTATACAATTAAATAGGTTTTAATAAAAAAATAAATATATTTAGATTCATTTTAACTATATTGTTTAACATTCTGAAAAGATATGACCATGTACTCCAACAATTTTCTCATTTAAATGTAGTTAATTAACAAACATATTTACAAATGTTACATATATACAATAAAACAAAAAAGTATATGAAATTCAAGACAAGTTTTTTGAATTTATTAATTCATATTATAGTTATATGCAATACCACGTGAATATTCTATTATATTTTCCCTATCGCAATTAATAACTTTTTTCAAAATTCTTTGGTCAGCTTCATCGTAACGTCTACGTTTGTGCTCATGTTGAAAACCTGCTACTGCTCTTTCATATCAACATCATATTTTTTTGAATTTTTTGTAGTCCATTTATAAAAATTCATAAATTTGGATGCCAAAGCTTAATTTTACTTTTCAATGACAGGCTTCCGCCAAATTATTTGTCCTATCGCTTCCATTTATTGTTCTTTGGTACACAGACCAAACGTTTGAGGGAAAAATCAGTGGAGCCGTGGTTCTGTTATTCCTTAGACGACCTATGTATGTGTTCGTAAACCATTCTAAAATTGATTCAAATTCATTGGATAAATGATTCTCAAGTTCAGAAATAGCGTAAATAATATCTTGTTCTGGAACGAAAGCAAGCGAAGTGATCGTGTTTGAATTTAAAGCGAATTGCGCATCAGAATTATATCTGGTTAAAAGACTGCATGAAGCTAAATGCTTACGAAGATTTTGTACGAGATGAAAAAAAGCAACCATTTATGTTAGCTTGTGGAAATACTATACGTAACGCTTGATGAATGGCAATTTCAAAATCAACATTTATATTTTTTGGATCTAGTAATGGCCACATTTCGTGTATCATACACAAAATTATTTTATATGTTTCAAGAGTCTTATTAGGTAATAAACAATATAAAACAGGGAAAACAGGACCTCCATCCTTTCTAGCCAAAATAACAAAAATTTGAGCAAAAAGAGGGGGAGAAAGTAAAAATATGCCATCCATAAATAATTCATTCATGCTTTGGCTCCACACGCAGGGCTTTCACGACCAAAAATTAATATTCTCATGGGGTCGACCTGTTCTGATCCAGAATCAGCCAATAAAAAACGTTCAAATGGTGATGGACTGAATTCATAATTTAAGTATTCTTCAGGAATAATTATTGTTTCCCTAGAATCAGGATTAATTGGGGCTTTTAAAGTTTTTAATCTTCTTCTTTGAATATTTCTGCACAGACTGCTGTGATTTGGAAGCATTCCTTCTACCGCAGAAAAAACATTTTGTAGAACTTGAGTTCTGATTTGTGATGGGTTGCTCATTGTCGTATCCGCTAATTTTTTGGCTGTTGCACTAACTTTTATTACTCTGGCCACATTTCCAGAACTGCTACATGTGTGTTCCTGTTTTTCAGAAATTAGCGATCCATCACCGACACTCGTCCAGATTCTACCTTTGCATCCTTAGTTTTTATTTTCACATCGCCAAAATTGAACCTTTCTTATCAATCTTGTCTTCAACATAAAGATACCCATTCCAAGCATATTTTTCCTTGTCTCTTTGACTTAATATTCTTGAATTTTCTGAAGAATAGAAACAAGAAATATAAATAAAATTAAAAAACGTTTTCACTATTGATATAATTAAGATTTTTTTTCAGTACTATTTTTCAAATAGTACTGAAAAAATTCATATCAATAGCGAAATATTTCTATACTTCTATATAATTGTACTTAGCAATTTGTTCCATTTGAGAGATAATCAAGAGTTTGAAATTTATTTAAATTAATTTTGATGTCACGTATACAATTTAGTATACGATTAAGATTATAAATTTTGAATGCATACCTTTTATTTACTGAAACTTGTTCTTTGCACTGAAGTGGTAACTGTGACGTTGACACAAATATCGGAAACGATGTAATAAACAAACAAACAACTAGACTTAGTGTTTAATAGAAGTCAAAATATCTTGCGAATGCGTATTAAACTAAATAACCGCACACAAAACGCCCAAATGATAAATTGCCAAACAAGACACCTTACGCAGTGAAGCTCAGAAATACTTCTTCAGACAATAAAAATACACTTAATTATAAGCGAGATTTTTCAATTTTTTTTTTTTTGTTTATCTCGTTCTTTTAACTCATTTTTACCTGGCAATAGATCAACAGAATAGAATTGCATATTTCATCTTTTATTCCGTTGTCCGTCGCCCTGTTGACCGTGTCCCTACCCTTGGTCCAGCTTATTGTTTATTACAATGTTATATAAGACATTGCGTGACCCCGTAGTTTCAAAGAATGTCTCACAGTATAATATCTTTTTTTCTTGAGACACTGTGGCGTCTTCTTGACAAGAGTGCAGTCCCCCCCCCCCCCCCAATTTTATCGGACTCAGGACCAGCACATGGCTAGGACTGTAATCCGTGTGTGTGTGTTCACGGGGCCGGTTTGCCTGTTCTGGGGGAAGAAAAAAACTCCTACCCCGTATGAGACCGCATAACTCACCTTTAGTCGAAAGAGACCAGATAAAGGTTCTTCCCGTCACTGACGGGAATCGAACCTAGGTCTTTTCGACCAAACGGCTTCATCGTACTGACTGAGCTACGGAGGCTTTTACCGTTGCGAAACAGAAGAATTAATAATCAGGACATAATGCTTAGTCGATTAAGAAAAAGGATGTTTCTTCGGAAAAAATCAATTTTTCTTTCTTTCAGAATATAGATAAAATAAAGGCATACTTCATGGCCTACGTAGGCCATGAAGTTGTAAACAGACTTTTAGACTCGGCGAACACACCAAGGCTGCTAAATAGAGAAAAAGCCTAACTTTTTGATAAAATGAAATGCAAAACAAACTGAAGAAGGGGGGGGGGGGAGGTGTTATAAAATCTTTATGCAACCAAAATGTTTGTGTGATTCTTCTACTTATTTCGTTATCTTTTTAACTTAATCTAATTAACCAAGGCCACTTGGTTAATTAGATTAATTTAATCTACTTAAATATAGTCCACAGTTTCAATAGGATCATCTGTCAATTTTAGTTCGATATTATCTGAATTTGGTATCAGTTTTCGTTTAATTATTTTAAACTTTAAACCTTTTTTTCCTCACTCTATCAAACTCATTTAGCATTTCCTGAGCTTCTTTATTTTTTCACTAAAAGAACAATGTCATCTACAAAACGCAAGTTGACTGAGATTTTTTCTTGAATGTGAATTCCATAGTTTTCCCATGAGATGTCCTTAAAGACTTCTTCTAATGAAGCACGAAACAATTTGGGTCCTCTCCTAATACCAAATTCCTTTCCCCGATGTTGTAGCTTTATACTGGCTGTTGGGATTTAATATACAGTTTTTACTAATCGGATATACTTTACTGAATGATACAGAGAATCAAAGGAATACTTAAAGATCAAATATTTATGCCTGTCTGATTCGACCTACAAACTCTAACCTACTTCTAATAATCATCTGACAGTTGTGGATAGTAGAGATAAAGTAGAGGTAAACATGTGAACCAATTTATACAGCAGTTGTCGAAAAAGAGATCTAAGTCCTTTTTAGGACTTCCAGGGTAACAAATGGCAATGCTAGCCAATGAAGTTTTAACTGAGGCTCGGCTATTGCCGTTACCCAGCCATGACTAGAGCTTTTTTAGCTCAATAACACTTCATCCACACAGATTTACTTCATTCAGATGACGGGATAAAGAGTCAAGGACTCAGTCCATCGCCCAGTTCTTATAAGAACTATAAGAACAGCAGTTGTCACAAAAAAACTTAATTATATGAGATTCGTTTTAGCAGTGTGGTGGCTCGTGGCTTGAAATCGTGGGGAGTGCTGCAACTTTCGAAATATACATACACACTGTAAGTACAAGTGTATACGTGTTTGGATAAAATATCAAAATTATGGTAAAAATTTTTTTTTTTAAAATTAAACATGAAAAAATATTGTTTATTATCAATAAAATTATACAGTTTGGTATAATTCAAAATTATTTTTAAATAAAATCCATTATCATAACCCCAATAATGTTCTAAAATAAAAACTATAACAAATGTTATGTCTTTAATTGTAATGTCCAAATATTTAAAGAGACGGAGTAAACACTAAAGCACTACGAACACTCTTACTACTGGCTCAAACTGCATATAAACAACAGTGAAACTGCGCGACGGACAGTGCCGCATTACGCTAATAGCTTGCATCTCACTCTGACGTGCATATGCTTGCGCATGTAGCAATATGACGCTGTGGTAAACACAGTGCTGCTAGCGTCCTTCGCCCTCCTAAGTGCTACAAGATGGATTTTTATTATTTTTTATACAAAATAAGAGAATTGCATAGGATTGTTGATGATAAAATTAAATATTACAAGCAAATATAAATAAATTAATAAATATATTTATATATCAAGAAAAATTGGGGCTGCTGCAGTTCCGTAGTGTCTGTGCACGAGCCACCCCTGTACACTTAAAATAAATACATCAAGAAATAGTGAAAACCATTAATTCCTCTAAGTGGTATAGCGTGAGTGTGTGGCTGTATGTTAGTCCCCAAAAAAAGAGGAAATAATCGACAGTCATAAGTTAAAATCCGAATTAAAACAGTCGTAAAAGTTAGGGATAAATGCTAACTTTAATTTTCCTCTGTGACAAATTGTTGGTGGCCTACGCCACTTCCTTAGGAACAGTTCTTCACGTAAAAGGTATCTTTCCTGTTCTAAGAATCGAATGAAATAGACGTAGTTTTTTTTTTCTTTCTTTCAGTGAGGAGATGTTTTTACATCGGTTCCAAATACGGTATTTTAAAGCATTTATGAGAAAAATCATATGATCAGATATTTCTTCGCCAGGGGAGAAAAACTGTAATAAAACCACTGAAGAAAAGTTGGCACTGAGATTCTGAGCACTTCAGTCAACCTTCGCTAAATGCACTGCATTGTGTTACCACCATCTTTTAAATATTAGTGTTTTGAATACGATATATATATATAGATTTTAAATATTAGTGTTTTGAATACGATATATTTAAATATATTAGTGTTTTGAATACGATATATATATATATAGATTTAGATTTTAAATATTAGTGTTTTGAATACGATATAGATATATAGATATATACATATGCGTGTGTTTACTTTTCGGTCATTTTTTATAATAGCAAATTCATGTAGAATATTATATGGTATATTAGAAAATGGATATTTTTTGGGTTTTAAATAAAAATATAATGAAATATTTTTAATAAAAATGATGTAGTCTTATACTTTAATTATTTATAAAAATAATTTATTTTTTATGTGACTCCTATCCAGGAATGGATCTAGCGGGACACACCAGAGCACTTGCTCCAAGCAAATATGCTGGAGTAAAATGATAATGATAACTGCCTCGCATTGTAAGAAGATTATCTTTGTAGCTATTCTTTCAGTTTAGTTGCCCTCTCTTGCCAGATATAAATTTAAATTTTGACTTCTACACCAGATGTCGCAGTTTAAAGTTTGTTATATCACAACTTATAAAGAGGAAAATAAATGCAAATCATTTTGGTTATAAGATAAAATGCGCAATGCATTTTGGGAATTTCTGGAATAGAGCACGTGCGGCCGTGATCATCTAGAAGTTTTGGTTTTATTTATTGGCTAATAAGATCGAACATCGCAAATATGCTGGAGTTTTCTAACTAAATGGTATAAACGTCAATATTCACGCAATCTTAAATTAAATAAAAGCAAAAGAAAAGTGTAATGCAAATAGTGGTTGAAACAGTTGTAGGTGTCCTCCCGCGATGAGTCTTCGGACTCCTTGAAGGTGTCAGGAATAATAATAATAATAATAATAATAATAATAATAATAATAATAATAATAATAATAAGTATAAGTATAGCTATAGGTTTGAATAAGTAATGTTCAGTGAAATTTAAACAAAGCAGTAAGCATACTTTCATTTTCTTGGACAACTGATTATGAAGTATAAATTATTGATTTATAAGATTTTCGTGTAAATTACATTAAGCTATGTCTTTAATTTTATGGTAAACGTAAGTAAGTCAATAAATAAATATACAGGTATGCGTATATTCTCGCCCATATGATTATATATTAAATAATGAGCAGCTATATATATACACCATAATTTAATTTTGATATATACAAGTTATAATAAATTAAACATTGAAATTAATTATCACTCCATCTGGAGACTACTGAAAAATGTCAGAAACAAAGACAGATCACTTCCCCTCAATATTCTCTGAGCAGGGCCTTGCTCACACAGATGTAGACAAAGCAGACGTTATGTAGACAAAGCAGAAGTTATAGCACACAACTTAGAGGAGCAATGCAGGCCTTCGTATGGAAACCTTGACTTTGACCACATATATAAGATTCACAGCAAGGTCAGACACTCACTCAAACTTCCTATCTCCAGCACTGTCCATATTGCACCAACATCTCCAGCTGAGATATATGACATTATTAAAAAATTAAAGAACAAAAAAGCTCCTGGGCCAGACAGCATTACTAATCGGGTGATTAAACTTCTGTCCCGAAAAGCAGTAGTGCACCGGACCAGTATAATAAATGCAATTTTAAGATTTCACTATTTTCGTTCCACCTGGAAACTGGCTGACGTAATTCCTATGCATAAGCCAGGCAAAGACCCACACCTACCGCAAAATTATCGTCCAATCAGTCTCATCTCAAATCTGGTTAAGGTTGCAGAGAAGGTCATCCTCTCACGACTCCAAACCTCAGTAAATGACCTAAACATCCTCCCTAAAGAACAGTTTGGTTTTAGGCAACACCATAGTACTACCCAGCAAATCCACAGAATTGTGGAATACATCACCACCAGCTATAAATGGCGCCAGTGCACAGGAGCTGTTTTCCTAGACTTATCCAAAGCATTTGACAAAATCTGGCATTTTGGACTCCTGCACAAACTTATCTCAGCCGGTACCTCACTAAAAATGGTTCATTTAATCCATTCATATCTTCAGAATAGATCAATGCAAGTAAAAATCAACGGTTCTACATCCTCCCAGCGCCATATCTTTGCTGGAGTGCCGCATGGATCTCTACTGGCTCCATTGCTGTTCTCTATATACATGTCAGACATCCCACACAATTCGATGACTTCCATTTTGGCCCTTTATGCGGACGATACGGCAATACTAACCAGATCTCTCAAACGCCATTTCATTACCAGAAAGTAATGTTCAGTGAAATTTAAACAAAGCAGTAAGCATACTTTCATTTTCCTCCAGCTTCAAGAAAACATTCTAAAGCTGGAGGGTTGGTTCTCCAAGTGGAGATTGGAAGTCAACCCCCAGAAAAGCTCAGCCGTTCTTTTCTCAAAAAGGCCAATGTCTCCTGCAGGAGATGTGTTACTATTCAATACTAAAATTCCCTGGCAGACAGAAACAAATTACCTGGGTGGAATTCTCGACAAAAAACTATCTTTCAATCAGCACACCAAGTCTGCGTGCACAAAGGCATCTAAAGCCATAGCTCAGATCTATCCGCTAATTAATAGAAATAGCAAACTCAGCAACAGAATCAAATTGCAACTATCCCAGATGATGATTCGTCCTATAATCACCTATGCCTCTCTGGCCTGGAGCCACACCTCTAATGCTAACATTATCAAAATACAGCGAGTGCGGAATAAGTGCTTGAGAATGATTCTGAACGCCCCGTGGTATGTTAGAAACAATCAACTGCATAGAGATACAAATATTCCCTATATTTTCTCTTTTCTACATCCCTTAGCATCCAAGTTTTTCCTAAAGACTTCCACACATCCCAACGATTTGGTTCAGCATACGAGGCAACGGACATATTCAAATATAGAAGACCAAAAGCTATATTAGCCTCCTATAGCGATGCATAATCTCCATACCCATTCAGGGCGAGCAAACTGCTCATAAATTTTACCTTCACTGTAACCACAACAGACAGCGGGGAATATGAAAAGCATCTTGCTTCACCCCTAAAGACATAAATGTCAATTGTCAGAATTAATTATATATTTCAACTGAAATTATATATATAATATAATATGAACATTTAAATTAATTATGCCAACAACTAGTACTGCTGCACTTTCAATTTCAGCATCAAATCAAATATGACAAGATTGGAAAGGTCTACAAAATTCAAATATCGATTTTACGATTATGCTTATGTTACGATCATGAATCATACCTTTGCGAATTTTGGAAGAATTCTCGATTCAAATTTTAAGTTTAAAGACTAATATCATCAGTTAAGTATGCCGAAGAATGAACTATGTTAAAAGTATCTTCCGTTTATGGTATGGCAGACGACAAAGAATGCGCAGTTGTTCGTAGCTTGCAATGACTGCGCACGAAATTCGTAACAAAAATACATATTCGCGTTCCACTGAGTAATTTTTAACGAGAAATGATTTAATATCCAATTCAGCATCCATTTATGTTGAATTAGATAAATGAATACATAGCGCTGTAAAATATGTTGTAAAACCAGATATGAACATGGGAAAGGGTTTTATTTCTAGAATCATTTGTTTACGAAATTATCTTAAACATGTCATTTCGCTCCTGTTTGTCATAGTGTTTAAAGTTCGTTCTTTGCTGATATCATGGGAATATCAAAGGGCATTGACTGTTTCGAGTTCCCATGGTTAGACGAATCAACTTCCTTTGCTTTTATACTCTTGACATGTTCTCAGGCACTTAAAATTGTCAACAAATAATGTGTTTTTTATAGTATAAAATTTCGGTAACTAAAAAAGATCTTAAAAATTCTCAGCGGAAATTGGATAGTGAGATATGTACTAACTCTAGACACCATATGAATAATATAAATATACAGTATGTTAATTATTTAAATAACAATACTGTAACATCTCTGATATATACCGATTGAAAGATAAATAATGCAGGTGATAGGGTAGGTTATTAGGTTATGTATTTGACATTTAGATTTATTATATTTTGAACATATTTTTTCATGTTTTTTTATTATTATTATTCAATTAAAAAGTACAGGTTCGTTAAAAGTATGCATACGTAACATTTAATTTCATTTATGACCGGTAGATGGCAGGACAACCATCCATGTATTGTTCCTTCATCAATATTTCAATCATTATCATTTTGAATATATTCACTAGAAAATTTACGTATTATAATCAAGAAAAATATGCAAGTCATTCAGGAGTTTGTTTGCGAAGTACCTTCAGAGATAAGGAAACTCGAAATACATATAGGAAGTAAAATGAAAGATAATGCGACAAGCTTTTAAAAGGGAAGACACAGTTGCTGTTATTATTTTCGGATATGTAGATTTCTGAAATACATTTTAATCTCGAAAACAAAGTTTAGGAGATAAAAAAGATACTAGGCTATCCACTGTAGTAATATAGTACAACCTTTCTTGAACGGAATTATGGCCAGATTTACGCAGATGATAGACAAGCTACAGCTTGGGGGCCTTACATTATTATAAGGACCTCCAAACAACTATTAAATCTAAACGTTATTCAGTAGAGGGGGGGGGGACTTTTAGAAGTTATATCAATCTTAAATCCGGCCCTGGATGGAATTACCATAAAAATACAAAAACATGAAAAACGAATTAAGTCTGTAGGATATTGAAATGTTCTTCCCTACTCGAAAATAAAATCCTATTTCCCTATATTATTCATATAAGAGTTATTAAACCATATAGTCTAAAGAGCAATTCTCAGCGAATGAATATTATTTTAATTCAATTATTCTAGAAAGATAGAAAGAAAAAATATTCAAGTGCGCGTTCCTTCTTTTCCACTGCTAATTTTCTAGAACAGAGGTTGGCAACCGGCGGCCCAAACGTGCATTTTTGGTGGCCCATAAAAGGTTGACCATACTTGAATGGCATGTGGTCTGTAAAATTTTATCATTAAGAAAAGACGTTATGGACATTCAAGAGGACGTTATCTACTGCTCAACTGTTGGATGGTTAAGTAGAGTTGCTGTGCTAAAAAGATTTTTTCATTTACGTGAAGAAATAGATATTTTCATGAAGGAACACGAAAATACTGTCCCACAACTATGGGATAAAAAATTGGATTATGTTCTCTTGCATTTATGGTAGATATTACAACGTTCCTTAATGAACTTAATTTGACTCTGCAGAGCCAATTACTGTCAGTACTGTTTTCTGACATAAAAGTTTTTGAAGGCAAACCATGTCTGTTGAAGAAACATATGATGGAAGAAAATCTACATCATTGTATACGTTGCAAATCTGCATCTACAGTTGGATGGAAAACACGAAAGGAAACTTTTGTTGGTGTCATTGAAGATTTACAAACGGAATATTCAATAAGGTTTGTGGATTTTCATAAAAATAGCATCGAAATGCGATTATTTTTGCACCCTTTTAATGTCGACATTGATGACGTACCAACCGACAAAAGTTTTGGAATTACACCACAATGAAATATTAAAGAACGCATTTTCGTTAGAAAATATTCACCGTAGGTTATACGAGTGGATCTAGATAATTTGGCTAAGGAAAAACAATCACAAAAGTCACATTAAGCAGGGAGACACACATATTGTGTGTCTCCCTGCTTAATGCATAAAACTATATTACTTTGTTTTTACGTGATAATAATTTTTCATTGAGTTTCATTTTCATTGTTTCATATCTCGTACTTTAAATATTTCATTGTGTTTTAAGATTGATATAATAAAAATTCATAACTTAAGTATTTTTTTCTCTCACTGTTTTCTATTAATTAAAAGCTTGCGGCCCGATTATTAAAAATAAAATTTGAATGTGACCAACGAGTCTGAAAAGGTTGCCGATCTCTGTTCTAGAAAGTGCAATACAGAACACTACAGGAATACGAATGCTACTTATTATTATTATTATTATTATTATTATTATTATTATTATTATTATTATTATTATTATTATATTTTCCTTGAATTTGTTACTGAAGTTTTCAGTACCACGTATAAATAAAAGTTTGAAAATAATTTTTTTGAAAAAATGTTTGAAACAGAATGAAAATAAGTTTCTTGACAAATACATACACGTTTTCATTTGCCAAGAAGAAATGACTAAGATATTCAAAATCATATTGAAATTAGTTAACCCAAACTTTCATTTGATAGAATTAAACTTTCAAATATTTTTCTTTAATTGGCACAAAACAGTCAAGAGAACCACTCAAAGAAAAATACCTCAGATATATCAATAATATTTATATTGCGTTTATTTATAGTCTATCGATGACGTCATGTTTACGTCACATTCGGCATCCAATATAAGTGTCCGATCTCGAAATTCGACTCCGACCAATAAGAGAAATTATTATACATGTTATCTAAGGAAGCAGAAGACAGGATATTTAAAATAATAATGTATAACGCAAAAATAATTATATAAAACATGCAGAAAAATATTTACTTGTGGTTTTAGCAAGTTCCTATTTTTGCGTGATTTATTATATTACGTATACTAAAAACAAAAACACTGATATTGTGGTTTATTGAGTTGAGTAGGTAATAAACTTGAGCATTCTTGTTGACCAAGTGATCAAATTCAAATAACTTCATAGAACTCTTTCGATAATTCTGATTAGTACAATGCAAGGCAGCTCGTGGCAAAGGTGAGAAAGGTCCAAACTGTACCGTAATAAACATCACGCAGCAACTCTCTAAACGTTAGTTGGCATAAACTGTGGCAATCGTGAAAATTGTATCCAAGTATTTATACAATGTTCAAAATAAATAAATAAATAAATAAAACTGAATGCAATGTATTTCTTTTCGAAATATATAATGCACTCGCATGCGTGTATTGTTTTTACTTCTTCTTACTGTCATTTATTTGTAAAAAATTAAAAACTAGCATATATACGCAAGCGTATGTAGTTTAGCTAATAGATATTCGCAATGAATCATGGGAGTCCATACAGGTGTATATAATAATAATAATAATAATAACGATAATAGTAATTATTATTATTATTATGTTTTGAACTTTTTGAAACTCGAGTTTACGCTCGAAATTGCGCTCAGTTGATACACATAAGTGTGCTAATGGATTACCAGCTCTAAATTAGGTTTCTGTAAAAGCAAGGTTGTGACAAGTCAAGATCATGTAAGGATGGAGAATGAAAACTCAATACAAAGATTTGTAGCTAGGCATGTCTTTATATAATCTAATGCAGATTTATACTTTATATTTTTGGAAAAATTTTAAATATTTTTATACAAAATAAAAAAAACTAAATTGAAATTTTATTTAAATTATAAATTAGGATTATATTTTAGAGCAAATAAATTATATATGCATAATTAGAAAAGACACCTTAAAATGTTAAACAAGATTTTACTATATTCTTCTTTGTTATGAAAAGTGTTTTATTGAATCAATCGACCGTGAGATGCGGTGATTGATTCATTCAATCCAATACCCTTGGAGGATAATGGATAGCAATGCTGCAGCTAATGAAGCTCTAACTGAGGCTCAGCTATTGCTGTTACCCTCCTGCCATGATCAGAGCTTTAATAATAGCTCAATAACCTTATCCCTACACTGTCCGCTACAGATAACGGGGAATATGAAAAGCATTCTTGCTTCGCCCCTTTAAGCCAGTCCTTATAAGGATAAGTGTTTTATTTATTATTTATTTGTTCGAAATATATGTGCAAAGGGAGTATTTCCTAATGCGTTTAACAAGTCGTAGGACTGACTGAGAAGACCCCAAAAAAAGTTGAATTTTTAGAGACGGCTTTACTTTATTAACGTTGAACTGGTGTTTGCTTTTCTAGGCGATCTTTCGGGATCGTCTAATTTTTAGAGAGGTCTATATCTATACTTATTAAATACACCTTTGCTGTTCGCTTGAAACTAGTGTAGTGCAGCGAACGCCGGCTAAGGTGTTCAGGATTCCGTTGCCCACTTTCTATGATATGAGGTGGTACTTTTGCAGTTCTCCCAACCAGTGATGGGAAAAAAAAAAAAAAAAAAAAAATACTTTTTCTCATAAAACATTACATATAGAAAGTACGTAAAAATCATCTCATCGAATTAGGAACTGCTTTTCCGCCTATCTCCCTCGATTCCTGGAGCAGAAAAGATACCTTTTGGACGAAGAATGGTTCTTAAGGAGATAGTGTAGGCTACCAACCATATGTCTGATTACACAGGGAGGAAATTATAAAGTGTGCATATATTTGTAGCATCGTTGTTTTTATGATCTTCTGAAATCAGATTCTATTAGTTTTGTCATTTTAGTCTAATTTCATTCCAATGTAGGGTGAGTTGGCCTGAACAAACCCGGGCTGCGAAGGCGTTATCGAGGTGGTCCTGAGCCCTTTTAGGGCGAGATCTCCCGCGCCAGGTCTCCCCAATGTGTTCACTTGTTTTTATCCGTTTATTAGGTTTTACAGGCTTTTTAATACTTCGTGAACGGGTTTTTATAATATTTTTAATATTATTTTTATCTGTTTTCTCTTGTAGTTTTTTTTTTATTGTTTTCTTTTACAAGTCCCCGGTGAGTCAATAGTTAAAACTGGTCAAATGAGGCCTCTTTCTCTCCTCTAACACTATTTAACTCTTTCTTTTTATCCTCCTTTCTTTCTCTCTGATGAATCTCAGCGCCACTTTTATACTTATAATCAATGATGAGAGACTTGAACTCACAAAAATCCGATGCGTTCGTTATATAGGACGTTATATGGAACGTTATATGGGAATATTATGAACGTCATAGGTTAAAAGTTGTTGCGTAGTCCAAAGGATACTCCTCCCAGTATTCATTTGAACATTTCTGTTTGACAAACAAGTTGCAATACAGTGTTTAATACTATCTTTTCTTCACATATATATTATACATATTTCTTTAGAGGTTATCCCATTAGATAAATAAGTCTCGAAGACTTATACAAAGCCATGCTTGACTTTTGTATCTAGAATTCACTATTTTTTATTATTAGCTTTATTAATTTGTAATTATGAATGACAAGAATTCTATTCTTATTCTGTTTGCAAGGTGCGCCCCTGCCAAGATGTAAGTGATTTAGGTAATCATATTTTATGATAAATTCCTCCTCTAACGTCTCGATTGTTTTAAAAAAATAATCATTTGGTTCACTTAGTCTGGGAGTCTGGCTAGATGGGGTTTACTTAAATTTGGAATCTTAACACAAAGTTGTCGAGCCCTGCTAATTTTTGTTTCAATTCCACCATTTGCAAGAGAGCTTTCTTCGAGATCCCATATGAAATCATGTATCTGTTAAATAAACCAATTTGATTCTTGTTACAGTTTTTTTTTTATCCATACTTTATCCCGACACTATAAACATTTATTTCTTCAATTATTCCACAAAGCCCTAGTTATATTTCCTAGTTTAAGTCCTTCAAGTAACCTAGTATTAAGTTGAATATTTCAGAATTAAAAGTTAATTTCGCAACACATAACAATATTTAAGTACGCATGCGCGCCTATCACTTCCGTTATCATATTACAATCGGAAATGATTGTGTTTATATATATATATATTTAAGATTATGTTTTAATGAAGCAGATGTTTACAATATTTTTATTCTAAACAAAATTACGTTATAAGTTCTCTTTAAGCACCATAACAAGAGCCACGCTCTGATTTTAGCTGCATTTGTCAATAAAACAAAGTCTATCGAAACTTTAATGCTTTAACCCATTGTCATATTGCAAAACATATCTTCTTTTTTATAAAAAAAAAAAAAAGATGTTAAAAGAGTTTATTTAAATACATGATATGTTATTAATTGAAACAGAATTCCTGTTATTAATTTCTTTAGGAATAATCACCAACTTATTATATTGGTCTCAATTTTTAGGAGCTTTCCCGAGGTGCTTTCTGATTGGACCGTGAAATGCCTAATTGGAAGTTACTAATGTAATATTTGAAACAAACGTCAATAATAAAAATTATGTCTTATTAAGCTCCTTGGGATTAGTTACATTTTACATTTTATTAAGAAAATATAGAATTTTAATACCTTTTTTCCTCGCCTGGCTTTTTTGTTATTTCGCACACTTTGAAATTTGGTGTTTCATAGATAAAGGATAGAGTAACTTTTATTAAAACTTCTACTCATTACCAGTAGAAATATTAGATTAAAACAAACTGAAAATCGGAAAGTATAAATAGTAAAAATAAATAAATAAATAAAATGAAAACCAGAAAGTATGTATAGCTGAATTAGGTTTTAAAATTCAATATTCAATTAATTACAAAATATCTCTTATTATTAATAATGTTTATTAATATAATCATGATTAAAATTAACTAACTAATCTTTAAAATTATTCTCACACCATTTTTTGTTAATTTATATATATATATATATATATATATATATACATCAAAAAATAAAAAAAAAGTTGAAAGTCCTTTTTAGGACTTCCAGGGCAATGCTGTAGCCAATGTAGTTTTAACTGAGGCTCGGCTATTGCCGTTACCTAGACATGACTAGAGCTTTTTAGCTCAATAACACTCCATCCACACAGATTTACTTCATTCAGATGACGGGATAAAGAGTCAAGGACTCAGTCCATCGCCCAGTTCTTTTAAGAACTTTAAGATACATCGGAGATTTTTATAGTTTTATAGAAAAAACAAGACGGGGGAGATGAATCAATCGACCGTGAGATGCGGTGATTGATTCATTCAATCCAATACCCTTGGATGGCAATGCTGTAGCTAATGAAGTTCTAACTGAGGCTCGGCTATTGCTGTTACCCTCCTGCCATGATCAGAGCTTTAATAGCTCAATAACACCTTATCCCTACACTGTCCTCTACAGATAACGGGGAAGATGAAAAGCATTCTTGCTTCGCCCCTTTAAGTCCAGTCCTTGTAAGAATAATATTGTTTGATCATTAATTCATTCGTTCTTAAGTAGTTTTCAACCACCGGATATACAAAGCTAAATTTAACACATAATTCACAATGTATATATTATATACTTATAATATATATATACAGTATATATTACCCCCCAAAACATTACTTTCTCCTGCACAACTTTTAATATCGTATAAATTTTAAAAATCTGTCCAACCATAGAATACAGTGTTCAATTTAAGCTCATAGACCAAAAAAACTCCTTAAAAAGTTTGTAATTTTAGATCTATAAAAACCTTTTCCAGGCTTTTTTAAAGCCAGAAAAGCCAACGATATCCTCTGGTTTTTAATACCAGGGGATACGTCAATACCGATTGATCTACGGAATCTAATCACTTCCTGACGATAAGAGTGATGCCTTTTGGCAGCAAAGACCTGGATTCGAATCCCATTCGAACAGGAAAACGTTGTAAGATCTTTTCAATTGAAAAGCTAAGGAACGACAGTGTTTTTTCGTTTCACAATCTCAGGTTTTTCTTCCCTTGAAATAGGCATAGCATTCGTACTGACCTCGTAGTCATAGTTCCTACTAATTAATCATCCACCTATCACACCATGACCCAGTTCCTGATTTAGATGTTTCGGTGCAATCAATACGTGGCTAAAAATTCGGAAAAAAGAAAATTAAAAAAAAATATTCCATCAATGACTATATGGGCAACCGTAGGTAACCCTAATGCCTACGGCACATCGGACCACACATGCACAGTCATTCGTGAAGGTAGCGCATTCAAAACCATCTGAAAAACCTGAAATTAATTTAATAAATCCAATCTAAGCCAGGACTTCACAAATATGCTTGTGAGACATGCACAAATTATCCTTTTTCGGTGATGAACACACCCAGAAGGCTTACTCTTTATACATTACGAGAATGTCAGCGGTCTCGAACACGAATACGCAAATGACAAGAATTTAAGACACAGTGCAGAAGTATGAAACGCATCTTCGATCAACTTACAACAAAGCTCACGAACTACGATATCAGAAAGATAGGCCGAATGCCGGGGATGTCACTGGCTGTCTTAAGTTTTGATTTAAATCAGATCATTTTGGTGACAAAATTTGGCATAATTGGAAACTATAAAATAATTACTGTTTGTTTAGTCAAGATAATATCCAGTGAGCCTGGTTAAAATAACTCCGTATTCATAGATTTTTGTGCACCTAACGAAATGCAGCTGATCGAACTACTGTAAAATTCTCTCACCTCTGTGGTCAATTTAAGGAAAAGACACAAGTTAAAAAGTCAAACACTAGGAAAGACCAATTCAAAAAATCCAAATAACATAGCATAGCATCACTGGTCAGAAGGGTGAAGCAAGATGCTTTTTTATTCCCAATAGGGTCGAATTGCAGAGGAAAAACTTTATGAACTATAAGCTCGCCCTGGGGAGCGCACGAAGATTACTCGTCGTTGCTTGTATATTTAGGATAGGATGCTTTTTTCGTCATAAATTGCAGCATGGTTTCACTAGCTCGTTAGGATGTGTAGAGATCTAAAGAATTTTGCCGCTGTACATTGTAGGAAGGAATAAATGTTTTCATAAGCAAAAAAAAAAAAAAAGAAAAACCCATTCATTCATGTTTAAGTGCCAAAAATATTCTAATATTTATATTAAAAATATCTCTTAATTTATTTGGTGTTTTCTTATATATCCTTATATTCTTGTAAACATGTTAAATAAAGATATTTTTGATATTGAATAAAACTAGCTTTTCAGATTTCCATAAAATTTTTAAGAAATTTATAAATAATATTTAGGAATAGTTAGAAAATAATTCTGTTTGGTTTATAGAGGCTACCGATTAATTAACCAATATTTCCAGAATATATTTAATGTGAAGAAAACAAATAAAATAAAAATGGCACGAAGTAAATGACACGACAAAACTGTCAGAGTAATTTGTTCATAAGGTTTCATTGTGATTTTCTATTAGTCCTAAAATATAACTCAAATTCTTTCTTTTTCCTTAATGTTCTAAACCAAGATTTCTCACTGTATTATACTTTGTAAACAATCCCTTATTAGATGCATATCATTTTACATCATATCTATTCTTATTGTATGCAGAGTAGATCGTAACATTTGTGATCCTACTCAGGTCCTCTTCTTCTTCTGCAGCTTGTCCCACTTAAGTAGGGTTGCTAATTGTAGTGAGTTTCCTCCACAACCTCTTGTCTTGGTCTGAAACCACATCCAAGTTCTTCTTCCTCAAGTCCTCCTCCCCCTTCTTTGGCAGTCCGCGCTTCCTCTCCCCTTCACATCCATCTGCATGACCTTTCTTTCCGCATATTCGTCCTCCCTCCTCATCACATGACCAAATCATCTCAACCTTGCCTCCTGTATTTTCGCTCCTAAGTTCGTAACTTTCACTGTTCCCCTCACATAGTCATTTCTCAGACGATCCTTTCTGGTCACACCTCACATCCACCTAAGCATTCTCTTCTCCACTACCTCCATGCTGCTGATGTTATTTTTCCTCAGGGCCATAGTTTCCATAGCATACGTCATAGCTGGTCTCAATATTGTCCTGTAGATTTTGCCTTTTAGATTGATGGGCACCCTCTTATCTCATAGTACTTCAGTCATCTCTCTCCAGTTCCTCCATCTCACTTCCTTCTCAGCCTCACCATCCTCTTTCATTATTGAACGTAAGTACCTAAAGTCACTGACCTTCCTGATGACATTTCCTTCCAGCTCTAGATCTGTCTTCTGGCGGTAGACTTTGCAATCCACTTTGCAACACATACTCGGTCTTACTTCTGCTCAGTCTCATACCTCTCTCTTTTCCAGTACTTTCCAGTTTAGCTGCCACTTTTTCGCTTGATTCTGAACAAAGCACGATGTCATCTGCATACAACATAGTCCAAGGCGCGTCTTCTCTCACCTCCTCCATCGCAATATTAAACAGGAACGGACTTAATGCTGACCCTTGATGCAAGCCAACTGTCACTGGAAAACTTTCTGTCTCTCCCAGGCAGGTCCGAACTCTTGTCTTTACATTTCTGTACATCTCCTGCACTAGCTTAACATATTTCTCCGGTACCTTCTTCTCCCTCAGACACCTCCAGAGACCTCTTGCCTTGGCACTCTAACATACGCTTTCTTCAGATCAATAAATACCAGATGTAGCTCCCGTTGCATCTCTCGAAACTTTTCCATCATCTGCCGTAACCCAAAGATAGCATCTGTCGTCGATCGACCAGCCATGAAGCCAAATTGCTCCTTTGCAATCTCCACCTCCTTCCTCAGTCTTCCATCAAGAACCATTTCCAGGATTTTCATTGTGTGGGACATCAAATGTATTCCTCTGTATTTCTTATATCTTGTGCATCCTCTTTACTCTTGTAGATGGGGATAAGAGTACTTTCCCTCCATTTCGCGGGTATATTTTCCTGTTGACAAACGTTTATTAACAGGTCCGACAGCAGGTCAATTCCCTCTTCCCCAATGCCTTCCATGCCTCCACTGGGATTCTGTCAGGGCCCACCGATTTGCCATTCTTCATCCTCTTCATGGCCTACTTCACTTTCACTCTACTAATGTTCTGCACACCATCGCTTCACAAGGCTCCCCCATCTTCTCTGTGAGTCCTTGCATTTTCTTCATTCAAAAGTCCTGCAAAGTATTTTTCCATCTGTTTTTTATATCCACATCCCTCCTTAATACTCTTCCTTTGGAGTCTTTGATCTGCCTCATATGTAAGATGTCCTTTGATGCCTTATTTCTACATTTTGCCAATCGATAAATCTTTCTCTGTCCTTCCTTTGTTTCTAATTAATCATAAAGGTCTTGACATAGCATGACCTTCGCCTGCGCAACAACTCTCTTGGCTTCTCGCTTTTTCTCTCTGTACTCCTCTCTGTCCTCTTCCACTCTTGACTCGTCCTACTTCTGTTTCGCCTTCCTCTTAGCCGTCACTGCTTCTTGTACATTATTATTCCACCACCAACCCTCCTTCTGCTCTTCAATCTTTCCTGATGTCTCACCAAGCACCTCAACTGCACAGCTTAGAATTGCTTTTGAATTATGTCTCCACGAATCATGTACACTTTCCAGTCCACCCGAATTCGTCTCTAACACCTTCTCTCTAAAATGGTTCCTCGCACTCTCTTCTTTTAAGCGAAACCACTTAATTGTCTTCCTCCCATGGCTTCCAAAGGTTCTTATCTTTGACGTTATTTTAAAGTCTGCGCACAGCAGGCAGTGTTGCTGCTCCACTTGATCTCTGTTGGGATTGATTTACAATTTATTACTGCCTTAAGATGTTTTTTTCTAGTCAATCTGTGAACTGTTGTTGCCACTTCTAAATGTTTTCAAATGCTCTTCCCTCTTACAGAAAAAGGAGTTCACAATTGCCAGATCAAACGCTACCTCGAAGTCCAAAATCCTGTCTCCTTCCTGGTTCATCATTCCCACTCCATTGCAGCCACGCCCTTTCACAGTCCCTATTCTGTCTCCCTGTGTGTCCGATCAAGTCCCATCCGACAATCACCATCTCGTTTTCTTCCAGTTCCCTCATTTCTTCACCTAGCACGTTCCAGAACTCATCTTTCTCTTCTGATGTACAGTCAACTTGTGGAGCGTACACACATAAGATGACCAGTTGCTCATCTCCAAGACCCACTTTCATTCCCATGATCCTGTCGTTCCTCTTACCCACTTCCAGTACTTCTCCCTTCATTGTGCCACACACCACAATTCCGACACCATTTCTTCCCTCTTTATTCGCTCCAGAGTAGAACAATTTACACCTGTCACCTAATTCCTTCGCCTTGTCCCCCTTCCACCTTGTCTTTTCTTCTGTTGTTGGACATTTTAATCGAGCACGCATAAAATGTCCAACTTCCTCTTCCTCATCATGTCTGCCACATCTGTTCCCCTTCCAGTCATGCTTACAACATTCAATGTTTCCACTGGCAACATTCTCTCCACTTGCTGGATTCGCTTCTTTAACAGCACCCGCCCTTGATGCCGTAACCCTCGTCCACTACTCGCAGCTATAGGGCGATGTGCCTGCGCGTCGCTTGAGGAGTACGCCCTAGCCCTTGTATCACTTTCTTTTCGACTCATTTGATCATAGCTAGAGCTGGCACTGAAGTTTTACGATATTAAATTAGATTAGATGCATTTCATTTTACACCATATCTATTCTTATTGTATGCAGAGTGGATCGTGATCCTAGTCAGGTCAAATGACTAGAGGAAAAACTTGAAAGAGGAAAGACTTCAACTGTATTTTAATTTAATATCAGTAATTTAGACATTTTAAGTAATTTAGAGATAGAAACCGAATACAATAAAATACCCTAGAAATGATATAAGAAATAGATGTTAAATAATTTCTGGTGTATTCTAAATTCTTCTTATATTCTCGTAATCAAAGCTGTATGTATAAATTTAGATCATACAATAAACTAATTATTTCTATTTCCATAAAATTTTATAAAGTAATTTGTATATAATAAAATAAATTGGTTAGAATATAGTTATGTTTAGTTTGTGGAGGTTTCTGATAAATTAGCCAAAATTTCACATTAAGGGGTGATTAGGATGTAATGCAAAAATTAAATTATTTTAATTTAATATGCATAAATTAAATAAATAAAATGAAATTGACTGGAAATATGATTAATATTATTCACAGCAATATTGTCAGAGTAACTTGTTCATAATGCTTCATTGTGATTTCTTTAGTCTTCGAAATATAATCCGTTCTTTCTTGATCCTTTAAATTCCAAACCAATATTTCTCTCTGCATTATACTCATACCATGTAAAGCTCTTCTACTGTGAAGTCCCTTAATAAATGCATTTCGCGAAATTTGCATACTGCTATTAAATTCGTTCTACACCATATTTTAAGCATAGGCCAGAGATTGGATCATAACATCTGTGATCGTACTCAGGGCATATGGCTACTCGCGGGGGGGGTTGCATTTGTCTATACCTTCATAAAAATCCGAGTAGCTGCTGGTCAATATTCATTCAAAATTTCTCAACCTTTCTCTATTTTTATTGTTTTCTATTTTAATATGAACCTCGTCCGTTATTTCCAGATTTGTAATTTCCGATCGTGGAAGGTCTTTTCTTAGTTTTTTAAACTGTTTCAGAGTTTTTTTGCTATTGCTTTTTTTGGAATTATCGAGAAGTAGCTAAGGCTATAAGTCTGTTGTATTATGTCTATTAGTTGCGTGTGTTCTTTTGTATTTTTTGACAGTTTTGCAGAAGGAAAAAATCTTATAAAGGTTCTTTATATCTCAGATGGGATTCGAATCAAAGGATATCAATGGACTTAGTTGCGGTCATTTAACATTTAAAAACTCAGATTATTATACCATTAAGTTTGATTCGTATTTAGCTAAAACATAACGTTTTTTATATAATTATTTAAGTGCCTTGCTGTACCATTTTTAAAAGTTACATATAGAAAGAAATTTATAATTAACTGGGAAAAAAATAAAAATATTTAATAAATTATCGCTATACCAAAATCAATCATCAGATTAAAAAAAAGGTTAATGAATTCCTGAAATTGTGAGTGGGAAGGGCAATGCTGTAGCCAATGAAGTTCTAACTGAGGCTCGGCTATTGCTGTTATCCTCCTGCAGTGATCAGAGCTTTATTAGCTCAATAACACCTTATCCCTACACTGTCCTCTACAGATAACGGGGAAGATGAAAAGCATTCTTGCTTCGCCCCTTTAAGCCAGTCCTTATAAGGATAAGGAAATTGTGAGTGTTCAATCCAATACCCTTGGAGGTTAATGGATGGCAATATTGTAGCTAATGAAGTTTAACTAAGTCTCGGCTGTTGCTGTTACCCCTCTGGGACGTAGAGATTTGAGAGTTTTGAGTTCGCTCTCTTAAGGTTTTTGTCTTAAGGGAGCAATTTGTGTCTCCGAGGAAAGTGTTCTCCGGCACGACCCGCTGAGGGGGCTCTGTCGGTGAATGATTTTCTTCGGAATATGAGCGGTTCTGCTCGGTGGTGGCGTATTGGTGAAAAGCCATCACTGAGTAGAGCTAACGCTGAGATGGACGGTCTTTCGCCCACGATTGAGTGGCCTACGGATCGTTCGAATTTTTAGAGACGGCTTACCTTTACATATGGCAATGCTTTAGCTAATGAAGTTCTAACTGAGGCTCGGCTATTGCTGTTACCCTCCTGCTATGATCAGAGCTTTAATTTAATAGCTCAATAACACCTTAACCTACACTGTCCTCTACAGATAACGGGGAAGATGAAAAGCATTCTTGCTTCGGCCCTTTAAGCCAGTCCTTATAAGGACTATAATGAAATTGCGAAATTAATAAATTGTTGGGAGTCCTCCTATCAATGTTAACTTCCATTTCAATCTCAATGTTCATTAGAGATCCGTAAATTCTCTTTACTTCTATTATATATATATATATATATATATATATATATATATATATATATATATATATATATATATATATATATATATATATATATATATATATATATATAGTATTTAGCTAAAACATAACGGTTTTTTTTCATATTTTAGTATTTTAAAAAATGAATATTTTTGCTAAATATTATATTATATTATATATAAAAGTTTCGGTTACTATTATATGTTTTTAAGGATCACGTTTTTTATTTAGAATCCACCTTCGAAAAATGCACAATTTTCAGAGAAAAATTTTCATCTAATATAATTTCAAAAATTCTGTTAGAAGAATGCATGTACTATGATAAAATGGTATATCCATGATATTCGAGCATTTAGCACAATACAGGGGATAATGATTGGTGTTTCTTGGATGTTGAAGACAAAGGATAGCCTCCTTGTGTTCATCAGAGGATTAAAGATTTCAAAACAGAGCTTTAAAACATTATAAACAGGAGGAGACTTAAAGATGTTTTGAATAACATGTGCTTGCATAATTAGCTTTTAAGCACTAAAAAATAACAGAATTGAAATAAAAAAAAACACTCTGAAATAGTGCAGTATACTAAGTGCATACTTTTGGGACGGAAGTTACTTAATGGTGTCCTACTATTAGATTTATTTATAGCAGATCATATAAATGCCAAAATTGTTTAACTGCATAAAATGACTGGTACGATGGCTGAGTTTATCTAGAGAATTATTAAATTCAGTAATGTGATTCATCCAAAAAGGCTATTTTTTTTTAAAAATATTCAATGATCTAATGATGTCTTTCAGATGTATACTGTAGACAGGCGTAGCATGGATACCTTAACTACAATACCTTGTGTAAAGTGTACAATGTTGGTCTTTTCCTGGATACTGCCACACTTTAATTTGACAGAAGATGATCTGATTAGTAAAATTAGCCTGTGTACACATGCAGTAGAAATTTGACAAAAATTCGAAGTAGTCGGCTAAAGCAAAAAATAAACATGCACATCTTTGAAATTGTAAAAGCAAACGCTCTAAAAATCAATCAAACAAGCAAAATTAATAAATAAATCTGAAAAGAAAAAATGAAAAGCATAAAAATTCCCTAGAAAGACTGATATGTAGATAGATAACACAAACCAGAATATCGAAAAATTAAAATAAACAAGCAAGACCCTGAAATAGATATAATTTATACGTTGAGTTATAATTTATTTTTAAATTATTTTTAATTTAATGTATTAAAAAATAGTTGATTTTATTTATACTTCTAATATATTTATGAATATTTTCTTATCTCTCTTTAGTTTAAAGCAAACAATAACATTGCCTTAGACACCATTTATTTTTTATTCTAATTAAATATATATATAATTAAATTATATTTGTAATTGCAATGTAAGTGATGCATCAAAATGATGTATCACATATCACGTTGGTATCACAGATAGATATATATATTTCTTGTATCACATTTTGATGCGTCAAGTTATTATGATGAAAACGACAGATGGATACACAAACGCCCAATGCTGTCGCTTCAAACGATTCTACACAACCCTAATTCGGGGGAGCCACGCTCTCAAAAATTTCTCATTATCAATAATCACAATCTAGTGATGAAAGGATAAAAATCCAAGGATTGACGTCCATCTCGCCATTTAAATTAACAGTTAACAGTGTAATTGTAAGGATTATAGGAGAGCAAAATCGACCGTGAGATGCGGTGATTAATACCCTTAGAGGGTAATGGATGGCAATACTGTACCAATGAAGTTTAGCTGAGGTTCAGTTGTTGCTGTTACCAATTGGGCGCAGAGATTCGAGAGTTTGAGTTCGCTCTCTTAAGGTTTTTTCCTCAAGGGAGCAAATTGAGCCTCCGGAGAAAGTGTTTTCCGGTGAGGGGCTTTGTCGGTGAATGCTTTTCTTCGGAATAAGAGCGGTTCGGCTCGGTGGTGGGGGACCCCGTCACTGAGTGGAACCAACGCTGAGATATGGACGTTCTTTCGCCCACTATGGAGTGGTCTAGAGATCGTCTGAATTTTTAGAGTTCACCTTTACTTAAACATCGGTGATTAATACTCTTGGAGGGTAATGGATGGCAATGCTGTAGCCAATGAAGTCCTAACTGAAGCTCGGCTATTGCTGTTACCCTCTTGCCATGATAAGAGCTTTAATAGCTCAATAACACCTTATCCCTACACTGTCCTCTACAGATAACGGGTAGAATGAAAAGCATTCCTGCTTCGCCCCTTTAAGCCAGTCCTTATAAGGACTATAATTGTAAGGTGTCATGTCTGAGAGTTGAAAATTGAAAAGTCCTTTTTAGTACTCCCAAGGTAACGAATGGCAATGCTGTTGCCAATGAACTTTTAACTGAGGCTCTGCTATTATCGTTACCCAGCCATGACTACAGCTTTTAGCCCAATAACATCCCATTCACAAAGAGTCAAGGACTCAGTCCATCTCCCAGTTCTTTGAAGAACTTATAATTGTAACTGAAGTGATGGAAGCGACAGTGAGATGCGGTGATTAATACCCTTGGAGGGTAATGGGTGGCAATGCTACCAATGACGTCCTAACTGAGGCTCGGCTATTGCTGTTACCCTCCTGCCATGATCAGAACTTTAATAGCTTAATAACACCTTATCCCTACACTCTCCTCTACAGATAACGGGGAAGATGAAAAGCATTCTTGCTTCGCCCCTTTAAGCCAGTCCTTATAAGGATATATAAAGATTGTAACTAAAGAGCAGAGATGTATGTTTGGTACTTTTCTATTGACTTCTAACCTGAATTGTAATCAGCCTTATATATTAAGGTTGATTACACCACGATCTTATTCTACTACTACTATCGGCGAATCCAAGCGTTTATCTTATCTTAGTTATAATATATAGGCACACCTTTCTGGCATTCGTATAGTGAAGGTATGTAAGTTCTTTTCACTTAAACTTTGATATCATCCAGGTCTACCTACTCACTGATGAGACCTTTAAAAAAAATTGAAACCTGTCTGGGTAGTGACCTCTCCTCATAATGTAAAGCAGTATTACATCTCCTAAGAGCTGTGTTTTACATTATGAGAAAATATCAAGGATAGCGAGGGAGCTTGCTCCACCTTTGCTTCGAGTTGCCTTGGTGTGGTACTACCAGGTGTTCACTTTCGCTTGGATTCCCCGATAGTTCTTCGGCATGAAACTCTTAGATCGTAGTTTTCGATCTCAGAGTTTTGCATACTGGTTGTAAAATAATAAGGGATTTTGATCCCCTTAATTTAATTAACTTTGCCAGAAAAAATAGCTGTTTGGCTTTTTATCTTAGTTATAATATGTTTATGAGAATCCATTGCTACAAAATACAGGAAATTGCATTGAATCATATAACAAACACATACATTTGATGTATACAAATGCATTTTCACGTGTGTCTGTAAGTTAGCTGGAATTGAAATCTGCAGCAATACATCGAAATGATATTAGAGCTCATAAAAATCCTAAATTTATTGGTCTATAGAGAAACTGATTCGAATGCGTGAGTTACTATGTTGAAATAACTCCATTTAACAGAAACGGGAATAACATTTATATGGACTTTTCTAAAGGGGTTTTTCATTCGAAAACTGACTTATCACCGTAGAAAAAGGCAAACTGCTAGAAGATTTTACTTGCAATTCACAAATAATCCTTTCTTAGTAGTTGCATTAGCTTAATCCCACTCCTCACTGAAATTTGTGTGTAAATTGAATGTAGGGTGAGTTCGGGTGTCATTTCTTTTTCGCAAAAATCAAATAATCTTTTGGATAACACAAACGGATACCTCTTCTAACATGATGGGAAACCTCACCGTATTATGCCAGCTGAATGCTACATATTTTAATAAACAAACTCTATGTTCTTTTAAATCACTTTGTTGCACTTGTTTTGCGTTAATATTGAGTTCGGATTTATTTAAAATTAAGTCAAAATAGCTACGATAAGGTGTGTATATCATGCATCTCATAATTATGAAGTATCCCATCTTCTAAACATAATGCAACCAGATACGCCTTTAAAATTACTTCTTCAATATAATTTTTTTTAAAAAATGATATTATTCGTTTAACTTATCTTCTAATTGGAGAAACAAAATAGCTTCAATAAGTTTATTATTATTTTTTGTTATTATTTGAAACCATTAGCAACACGAAACCTACTCAACGAAAATCTTTATAGTACATACGTCTATTTCCAAACTAACGCGTTCTCCAAAAACCTTAATTATTTTAGTAATTAATTGGCTTTGAGATTCTATATCTTCAAACTGCTATGCAATTATGGATATTTCTTTTTTGTGTTACTTATCTAAAGCCGTGAAACAACTTATTCTATTAAGTTTTTCCTAAAAAAAAAAAGATTTAACTGTGGTTTCCATGTTTATTTCAATAATCCTCTGAACGATAAATTTTAGTTCTTGTCGTGTACTCTATACTCATGATATTGAAAAGAAATAAAATACTTGGTAATATTCTTTTTAGTTATTTGTTATTTACGTAAAAAATAACTATGCAACTGATTTTTAATTATTAAAAATCATAAAAACATATGAATAAATTTTATTTTTCTTAATAAAATTTAAGTAATATAATACACCTAATAAAATTATATAAAAAAAATTATAAAATTAACTATAGTTGACTCTTGATTAACACAGGTTAGAGAGCTCCATCACGGTGAGTGATGGATGAAATCCTTGGAGGGTAATGGATGGCAATGCTGTAGCCAATGAAGTCCTAACTGAGGTTCGGCTATTGCTGTAGCCCTCCTGCCATGATCAGAGCTTTAATAGCTCACTAACACCTTATCCCTACACTGTCCTCTACAGATAACGGGGAATATGAAAAACATTCTTGCTTCGCACCTTTAAGCCAGTCCTTATCCTTATATCCCTACACTGTCCTCTACAGATAACGGGGAATATGAAAAACATTCTTGCTTCGCACCTTTAAGCCAGTCCTTATAAGGACTATATAAGGATTGATTAACACAGAGTAGGGAATCGACTGTGAGATGCGGTGATTAATTTCACTAAAGATTTGTGAAATTAAGGCTTTTGATAACTCACAATACATTGTAACCTCTCCCTTCTTTTCCTGGTTTATACTGTTCTGGATTTGCTCGGCAAACTCATTCCTCTATAGAATTGTCTTCCACATAGTCTTTAGATTTATTTACACTTGTTAAATTTGCTTAGTCTCTCCTTTTTTTTTTCCTTTTCAGGATTTTTCCTTTTTTAAAAGTGAAAAATCAACGACCGTTTTAGAAGCACCCCTGGGGGGTCAACAGCTAAAACAGGTCAGCTGAGGCCTCATTCATCTACTCTACTACTATGCATTCTATCTTTATTTTCTCTCCTACTATCTGCTGAATCTCAGCCTATCTTACTCCACAGGCCAATGATGAGATACGTTGAACTCACAAATTATTATTAATACCATTGGAGGGTAATGGATGGCAATGTTGTAGCCAATGAAGTTCTAACTGAGGCTCGGCTATTGCTGTTACCCTCCTGCCATGATCAGAGCTTTATTTATATTTATATAGCTCAATATGTTTATATACTCAATATCACCTTATCCTTACATATTTATATAGCACAATAACACCTTATCCTAACACTGTCCTCTACAGATAACGGGGAATATGAAAAGCATTCTTGCTTCGCTCCTTTAAGCCAGTCCTTTTAAGGACTCTTGAACAACACAGGGATTATTTGCAAAAATCCGCGTATAGATTTTGCTCCACAAAACCTAACCTAGCCTATTGTTGACCGGAAGCCTTACCGTTAACATAAAGAAACAGTCGATTATCACATTTTGTATGTTATCTGTGTTATATTATATTATATGTTATATAAATATAAACAGTCATTTTCACAATTTTGTATGTTATCTGTAATATATTATTATATTATATGTTATATACTGTATTCTTACAATAAAGTAAGCTAGAGAAAAGAAAATCATAAGGAAGAGAAAATACATTTACACTACCTACATGAATATTGTCTTATATGATACAAAACACTGTAGACGTTATACGTATTACTGAAACTAGACATCAATAATGAAAAGATAATGTGAAAAAGAAATTATTCATATTGATTTACGGGTATAACGATTCATGCATTGATAACGAAGCAGCAGTATGATTGCTTTAGGGTAGCCTATCCTATCTGTACACTAATGAATGAGTGGTTATAATTTTTTTTAATTTTATGCTAATTAATTTAACTAATTAATGACAGTTAATTTTGTGCAGTTATGATTTAATACTGAATCTTTACGTTTGTTTACTTTTCTCTCTACTACAAATGGCCATGTACAGTCTGTAAGTGTTTGTGTGCGTACGTTTTGATACATTTTAACTTTTTTATAATAGATTTATGCATACTTTATGGTAGGAAATGATACAAGCGACTATTATCTGCATATATTTGATGAATTCATAACATACTTATTTTTTTTCTTAATTTTTTCGATATTTCTAGGCTACGCGATTCGTCTGCGAGGTTTTGAAATTATCGCAACTCTCAAAAAAAGTTTTCGATATATTTATTGAAAAAAATAATAAATAAAATTCGCGTCTAAGTGGATCCGCGCAGTTCAAATCCGCGTTATTCAATGGTCAACTGCCTATGTCAAACACCAATGAAGATGGTATGATCAAAAATTCTTTGAATGTGGCTGGATTTCTGTGAAGAAGAACAGCAATAGCTTCTAGAGAAATTTTGGCTAACCACAAACGCTGCAGCTGCAAAACTAAATTGTGTTGCGCACTTCCTGTAAAAAAAAAAAAAAAAAAAACAGTAAAGTTAGTAAAATAATTCGGTACGTACACCCTCGAAACTACAAAAGGTGTAAGTAATACGCTATTCAAAATTCGGGAAAAAGGAAATAAAAAAAATTCATTCATCAACACCACTTCCAATGCACATCAAGCCAAACATGCACACTCAGGAAATTCTCTCCATGCCATAATGCTGTCTCCCGCCTGTTTATTCTTCTTCCCAGTTTACACCCGAGTCTCCACTTACGGTACCAACGATTTGTCTAAAAAGTCTTTTTTTTTTTTTTAAATTCAATGTCCAATGATGTTTTTCACGTGCATAGTGTAGACGTATGGATAGCATGGATACTTTGACGGGGAATCTATTGTGTAGATTCATAGGACAAATGGTACGTTGGTTTCTTGTTTGAGAAGGACCACTATTCGTCAATGGTCAGCTGTTCCATAATTTTTGTCTATGGATTTGCACAGGCGAGAAAAAACTGCGTTCATGTCGGGTATCAATTAGGCCTGGACGCCTACCATTGACACTGAGTTCTGTGGTTCTTCCCAGTATCCTTCTATTCTTGGAAATCTTAACTACAACACCCTGTGTAAGACGTACAATATTGGTGCTCGCTTGGATACTATCACAATTCAACTGGTTCTACATTGCCTTTTCAAAAACTATTAGATCATCTCCCTCAACGAATGAACAGCCTGTCACACGCCTACAGTATTATGTATACTAGCTTTCTCCATAATACAAATGCCACCTGGCAGAGTGAAATGTACCAATTGTGGATCAACAACCAGAGTTCAGTGGATTGTATGTTAAATGTTACTTTAACCAATTTCTCGTTCTAATATGCTGGTTAAAATATTTTTCTAGCTTTGTTTTTCAGAGTTTTGGGTGTTGTTATAATCTGTAACAATGTGACATCACAGCGCAATTACTAAGATTAATTTCAGTGGTGGTGGTGGGGGGGGGGGTAGTAATTGCCGAACATGTACGAAATGAATCAATGTTAAAATAACTAACGTGAATTCTCAGAGAACGTTATGCTTACAAAAAAAATTGGAATATTCTTTTGCTGGATTTCTATCGATCATTTCCACAAAGTGAAGAGGGGGAGCCTTCAAGATGAATGGTTGAAAACGAAGAAAAAAATTAATGAATCGAGATCCATAAATTCTTAAGAAAAGTCATCCAATCAATCTCATAATTAAATAATAAAGACTGAACAGAAGATGATGTGATTAATAAAATTAAACTGTGTATACATGCAGTGGACATTTGACAAAAAATCGTAGTAGGCTAATGCGAAAAATAAACACACACATGTTTGAAATTGCGAAAGCAAAATCTATTAAAATAAACAAATGAATCTCTGAAAAGAAAGAATAAAATGCAGAAAAATTTCCTAAACAGACTGATATATAACTAATATGTAGGACCAAACAACAATCCAAAATTAAAAGCAAGAAACTGTTATTTGTACGTTGAGTTATGGTTAATTTTTATAGTAATTTTAATTTAATGTATTAAATAAGTAATTAATATTATTTATACTTCTAAAATTTTATTTTTCTTTTATTGTATTTTTGTGTTATTTTATTATTTATTTATTTCTATTAATTTTTAATTAAAATAAAAAAATACTCTTAAACGACACCAATTTATGTTTTCTATCTAAGTTATATATATAAACAAATTTATCGTATTTTACTTATTAATTAAATGCAATTCGTTTTTTAATTGTCGTTCTTCATTTCACAGTGATAATTCGCCTAGATAAGAAAATCATTTTAATCAATGAAAGGTCCTTTTATTTCAGTGTTGAATCAATTGCCCTTTGTCTCCGAACTGGATTTTAATCAGTCAGGATTATTCTTAATATAATATATTTAGGAGAGAAATCAGAAGGCACTTTAACTGACCGTTATTCATTACTACAAAATACAAGAAGAAATTGCACTGAATCATGTAACAAATCCACCCATTTTGATATATACAAGTACATTTTTACGTGTTTGTGTATGTGTGTGTGGCCTAGCTGGAATTGGTATCGGTAACAATACATTGAAATCACATTTATAAATATACATTTATATGCAGCATTTCATAAAGTAATTTATGAGCAAAAGGGTAATTATAGCTCGTAAAGTCAATAGAGAGAATGATTAGTCGAGTGCTTTAGTACGTCGAAATGACACCTTTTAAACAGAAAAACTGAAAGAGAAAATCTAATATTGTTTTTGGATAGCAAATTCGAATTTCCAAGTATTGTTCAAAGGAATTTCAGGCAAAAATACTGACAATATTCACCGGTGGGACATAAATGGATTCTGTCTGCATGAAAATAACCAGCATGCCATTTGACACTTGTTAGAAATTGGTGTATTAAGGAAAAATAAAAGCCTTAATCAGGCAGTAGAAGTAGGTCGACTTCAACGCTCATAAATTCATTCTTTTGATCAGTTGTGAATGTGTCCCACAATTTACTATATAATGTTATGCACAAAATATTGAGGCCCAAATTCTTATGTAATATTACGTAAAATTATGTAATCCTTCCGATGACACAATCGGATACCTCTTCCAGTATAATATAATGGGTTTCATCATCATGCTGATAATGAAATATGGATTGGGACAGCTTATTATTATTATTACCCAAGACCCCACTTACTATGTGTACCAAACGCAAGAAAAGAAGACACACTTGTAATGTATAAAGAAATATTCACTCGCTGTCAAATCAAACACGCTATAAAACACCATTGGCAAAAGACGGAATACCATCTTAGTATTTTTTTGACTGACCTAAAGGTTACAGATATGGAGATCTACTAAAAGCCATTACAATTGAGAGAATTCTGTATCTTAAATTCTGTTTCATAAAACAGAGCAAGACTAATCGATATCTATGAATTAAGAGAGCCAAATCTTCAAAATCTGCAATGCTCCTTATACTGGAAGATAATATATCTTCCAGTATAAGGAGCATTGCCATGCATTATCCTCCAAGGGTATTGGATTGAATGAATCAATCGAATCACTCCCCAATCCCAAAGCTGTGGCCAATGAAGTTCTAACTGAGGCTCGGCTATTGCTGTTACCCTCCTGTCATGATCAGAGCTTTAATAGCTCAATAACACCTTATCCCTACACTGTCCTCTACAGATAACGGGAAAGGTGAAAAGCATTCTTGCTTCGCCCCTTTAAGCCAGTCCTTATAAGGACTATATAAGGACCCTCACTTTGATAGACACTTATCTGAAAGTATCTGATGCTTGTGGTTCTAAGCTTATATAAATAGTATACGAATCTTTTAATTACAAAATGACTTCATGAAAAAAAAAAAAAATTTGTACAAAAAACCTACAATTATTATTACATGCACTGTGTCGTAAAATTCTTGTTTATATAAGTGTATCACATTTATATACACTTGCACGTATATAAACACTTGTTTATATAATTTCAACAGCCTTTTTTTTTTCTTACAGCAAAGGAGTGTTGAACGTTTTGTTTTCATATTTATACTGTTGGCACGTGCGGTTTATTTTATTTTTCATTTTATTATTATTATTATTCTTTTAGCTCGTTAGCAGGAACTGACTGGTATTTTTTTATCATTTGAATATTCCTCTACTTGTTTTTCAGCCAGCTGCAACATTGTGTATTTTTTTTTAATTAACTGCTCGTAAATTACATTAGCATTGATGACAACAAGACTGAGCACATTATCAATGACCTGTACAGGTCAACTTCGTGAACCATTTTAAAGAATATATTTTAACGATTTAATATCAGCTGAATATTTCTTCTTAGAATCGTTTCAAAATAATTAGACAGTAGACTACTTAGAATAAAAATAGCTTTTTTTATATATAAGTAGCCCTTACTTTTCTTAGAAAAATCTTGAGTTTCGTTGTTCCTCCTATAGTTGTATTGTTAACCAACATTTAAGTTTCGTTTGGTTGAAATAACAGCGAAGCAACTGAAGCTATGTACCAATTGGGTTACTTATATTAATTGCGTGTGTTCTCTGACTGATTTTCATGTTTCGCGCATAAAAACAACGCCTTTCTTCCATATGAGACTAGCGAGGAAGCCCATATTAAGGTTCCTCGTATCCTATACGGGATTTGAACCCAGTTTTCTGTTTGTTACTCTTAGGACTGGTTGAGCTCTCCTGATGAGGGATTAAGTATGCATTTTTTGACCGTAGCAGCGTATGTTCACGGATCCGGTTTGCCTGGAGGGACGAAAAACCCGAGTTTCCGGTAGAAAAAACCCTCTACCTACGTATGAGACCGGCTAACTCACCTTTAATCGAAAAAGACCAGATAAAAGTTCCTCACGTCATGGATAGGTATCGAACCAAGTCTTTCCGACCAAAGGGCTTCGTCTATACCGACAGAGCTACGGAGGCTCTGTCGTTTTAGTGTATAGTAATGATGGCACTTATGTGTCAAACCAGGTTCGAAGATTGGACAGCAGTAAACAGCTACAAGAATATACATATACCGGCCACTGAATCAGAAACTTTTATTTTACGTATAGGCACACGATTGCCAATGCCAATCTTCTTCAATTCCCTGCGTATTGAGCGGAATCAGCTTTCAATAAATACTTCGGTCAAGCACGGACAAACAGATCGTATAAGCCTTTTCAGATCACAATCTCGTTCCCGATAAACGCACTTAGGACCGCCATACCACTGATCAAACAAAACTCAGAATTGACAATTGACATTTATGTCTTTAGGGGTGAAGCAAGATGCTTTTCATATTCCCCGCTATCTATTGCAGTTAGAGTGAGAGTAAAATTTATGAGCAGTTTGCTCGCCCTGATTAGGCATGGAGATTATGCATTGCCAAAGAAGGTTAATATATAGCTTTTGGTCTTCTATGTTTGAATATGTCCTTTGGATCGTATGCTGCAGCTTGCTGAACTACATCGTTGGGGTGTATGGACGTCTTTAGGAAAAACTTAGATGCTAAGGATTGTAGGAAAGAGAAAATATAGGGAATATTTGTATCTCTATGCAGTTGATTGTTTCTAACATACCACGGGGCGTTCAGAATCATTCTCAAGCACTTGTTCTGCACTCGCTGTATTTTGATAATGTTAGCATTAGAGGTGTGGCTCCAGGCCGGAGAGTCATAGGTGATTATAGGACGAATCGTCATCTGGTATAGTTGCAATTTGATTCTGTTGCTGAGCTTGCTATTTCTATTATTTAGCGGATAGATCTGAGCTATGGCTTTAGATGCCTTTGTGCACGCAGACTTAGTGTGCTGATTGAAAGATAGCTTTTTGTCAAGAATTACACCCAGGTATTTTGTTTCTCTCTGCCAGGGAATTTTAGTATTGAATAGTAACACATCTCCTACAGGTGACAGTGGCCTTTTTGAGAAAAGAACCGCTGAGCTTTTCTGGGGGTTGACTTCCAATCTCCACTTGGAGAACCAACCCTTCAGCTTTAGAATGTTTTCTTGAAACTTTCTGGTAATTAAATCGGGTTTGAGAGATCTGGTTAGTATTGCTGTATCGTCCGCATGCAGGGCCAAAATGGAAGTCATTGGATTGTGCAGGATGTCTGACATGTAAATAGAGAACAGCAATGAGCCAGTAGAGATCCCTGCGGCACTCCAGCAAAGATGTAGCGGTGGGAGGATGTAGAACCGTTGATTTTTACTTGCATTGATCTATTCTGAAGATATGAATGGATTAGATGAACCATTTTTAGTGAGGTACCGGCTGAGATAAGTTTGTGCAGGAGACCAAAATGCCAGATTTTGTCAAATGCTTTGGACAGGTCCAGGAAAACAGCTCCCGTACACCGGCGCCAGTTGTAGCTGGTGGTGATGTATTCCACAATTCTGTGGATTTGCTGGGTAGTACTATGGTGTTGCCGAAAACCAAACTCTTCTTTAGGGAGGATGTTTAGGTCATATACTGAGGTTTGGAGTCGTGAGAGGATGACCTTCTCCGCAACCTTACTCAGGTTAGAGATAAGACTGACTGGACGATAATTTTGCTGTAGGTGTGGGTCCTTGCCTGGCTTATGTATATTGATTACATCAGCCAGTTTCCAGGTGGAAGGAAAATAAAGAAAGCTTAAGATTGCATTTATTATAATGGTCAGGTGCACTACAGCTTTTCGAGGCAACAGCTTGATCACCCTGTTTGAGATACCGTCTAGTCCAGGAGCTTTTTTTTTGTTCTTTAAGTTTTTAATAATCTTTTATATTTCACCAGGTGATGCGGGTACAATTTGGTCAGTACTGGTATCAGGAAGTTTGAGTGAGTGTCTGACCTGTCTGTGAATTTTGTATATGTGATTGAAGTCTAGATTTCTATATGCAGATTTGCACTGCTCCTCCGCCTTGTCCGCATCAGTGTGTACAAGGCCCTGGTCAGAGAGTATTGGCGGAAGAGATTTGTCTTTGATGTTTCTTAGTACTTTCCAGACAGAATGATCAGTAGGTGAGATAGAGGCTAACTTTTCATCCCATAGATGTCTCTGTGTTCCTTGAGTGCATCTCTCACAGCCCCAGTAAGTCTATTTAGATTTGTTTTATCTTGTGGCGCACGAGTGCTACGAAATGTTTTCCTGGCTCTGTTTTTCTCCCTGATCAAGTTCATAATGTCTTCAGGCAGACGACCAGGCTTGTGGACAGATTTATAGAAGGTGGCTATCGTTATGGCGGAGTTAATTAGTTGGGAACGACTAGTAACTGCAGATTCCATGTCGTCTTTTGTACCAAAGTGAGGAACAGGGCCAATACTATCCCTGAGCACTTCCGACAATCTTTCCCACGATATATAGGAGTGAGGGGAAGGAGACAGGTATTCCTGTCTTCCTATCTGAAGTAGTAGTGGATTGTGATCAGATGACAACTCATTTAATGATCTTAGGCTGTATTGAAGATTAATGTCCCGCAGGATAGCTATACCCAGGATTTCCGAGATTCCAAACGTACTAAGATGAGTTGGTGGGGCCTGCCACAACAGCATTGTGTGATCCTACGAAGTTGGAAAGGATGCAACCGTTCTTGTTGGTGGATCTGCAATTCCATGCAGGGTTCTTGGAGTTCTGATCCCTGGCTATAATGGTGGATTCTCTGACGCATAAGATGACATTTAGCTCAGAGTGTAGTAGAGTTTTTAGGGGTGGGTTGTAAGCAGAGTAGATTTTCAGTCTGCCAGCCGAGTTGGTGAACACCTCCACGCCCGTGATCTCAAGATTAGTGGTTGGAGGGTTGATCACAGAATTGTGCTTGATGTAGTTTTTAATGAAGATGGCAGTGCCACCACCTCTATAGACCAATCTATCATTTCTGTACAGGCAGTAACTCCTTATTTTGGGGTTATCTGAAGGTCTTAAATGAGATTCGCTGATTAAAATAACATCTGGCTGATATCTGTTAGTGAATTCCTGCAGCTCCAGAATTTTGTTTCTTCGGCCATTTGCATTCCATGAAATGATCTGCAAGGAGGCTGGAATAAGTTTGTTTCATCAATTAGCGCTGTGAGGATGGCCTGTGTTTCACGAAGAAATCTTTTGGTGGAGGTTGCTGAAGGGTTTGACAAGCTGAAGTCTTGTAGCATGTTGTCCAGAGAGGCTGCAACAACAGCTATTAGATTAGTAGGTGCTGATTAGTTTGTACGGGCCACATCAGCATAACTTCTTGTTTGCTTTTGGTTCACTCTAACTCTGAAGGTCTCTGACTATGGACGTCGAGCCTCCGCTGTGGTGCAGGGGCTTCTAGTGTTCTTGTACTAGAGGAAGAGGACTGATTGGCTGTTTCCATCCGTCTATTTTTTGGGTGCTGAATGCATCCCTTGTAGTTGGCGGGGTGGTGGGGGGGGGGAGGGGGGAAGCCGTAGTTGGCACATTTAGCCGGAGTTGTTTTCGGCTTTGTGCGGATATTGGTTGGGTGGCTGTCCCCGCATTTCAATTCAGCTTTACATAATTTCTTCCGCGCGGTTAGCCTAGTGGCTTTGCGCTTCGCAACCATATGCCTGGGGAAGGAGTGTCCTAGGTTCGATTCCCGTCGGAGACGTGAGGAGCTGAAGGATCTTCCTCAGTCATAGCCAAGTTAGCCGGTCTTGGGCGCGGGCAGTAGGGTTTTTTCCGCCAGTTTATCTGGTGTTTTTCATCCCGCAAGCAGGCAAACCGGCCCCTTGAACACACAGGGATACAGCCAAGAATACCTTGAGGCATAGGAGTGACCATTCTATCCTCGTATTTCGGTTACGAAATCCAAGCATGCTTGGAAGGTTGTGGGCCTTAAAGGCCTGTTAAAGCCATTGAGATAGATAGATAGATTTACATAATTTCTGGGCATGGCCAAACTTTTCACACCTATGGCACTGCCCAGAAGATGCCCTTTTCCGCAGTGGTTCTGGTGTGACAATGAGCCTGCAGATTGTTTTCAAGTTGTAGATATTTTTATGTATGTTATGGATCTCTACGAGGACTAACGGCATGGGAGACTTGTTGGATCTGTACATTCTGCTGACCTTAACAGGAGGTAGATCTTGCAAATTTAGATCAGCAACTATATCTTCTATATCAATGTCTTCACAGACGCCACGGAGGACCACTTTTAAATTTTTCTCAGATCTGAGCGAAAAGGTATGGTACCGTATGCCTCTATTGTCCATTTCTTTTGTTAGTCGCCTGTAGTCTATATCTTTATTCCTTCGTCCACATTTTTGGCCTTTACATAGCCAATGTGTAGATTGGACATTGTTGATCTTAAAGCTACCCATCTCTCGTAATATAATCGGAGGCACCTTTTCTCCGGGAGAAGCAGTGGAGTCCGAAACTTGCTCGTGTTGTTCCATTATATTGTCTTTGAGTGGTTCATCTGTTGTTCTCCGCTTTTTGCGTACTCGGACTTCTTGAAAATCAGAAATAGTGGGGTTTACCGGTTCTGACTGATCTTCCATAATCTCGGTGTCAACGTCTGTGACACTTACCGTGGGAAACGTATCATAAAGTTTCACCTTTCCTGGCCAATTTTTGTTGAGCAGTTCGCCCAGTCTGATAAATTCCCGATATACTTCTTCAAACGTTGTCATGTTTGGCTGCTGTTCCATATCTGTCTTTAAAAAAAAAAAAAAGACGCTTACCGTGCAGTTGTAATCATACTGGCACTGCTGCAGGACTCTGAACTGTTTTGGTAAGAGCACTGATCCAAAAATTGAATGATCTTCAAGACATAATAAACGCAAACCACCAAACTCAATCACAATTCAAAACCTCAGAACACATATATATATAAGTATAAGGACTGGCTTAAAGGGTCGAAGCAAGAATGCTTTTCATCTTTCCAGTTATCTGTAGAGGACTGTGTAGGGATAAGATATCATTGAGCTATTGAAGCTCTGATCATGGCAGGAAGGTAACAGCAATAGCCGAGCCTCAGTTAGAACTTCAATGGCCACAGCATTGCTGTCTATTATTACCCTCCACGGGTATTAATCTTAATCACGCCAACTCTTTCCAACCTCAGAACTTAAAGTTCTTAAAAGAATTGGGCGATGGAGTGAGTCCTTGACTCTTTATCCCGTCATCTGAATGAAGAAAATCTGTGTGGATGTGGTGTTATTGAGCTAAAAAGCTCTAATCATGGCTCGGTAACGGCAATAGCCGAGCATCAGTTTAAACTTCATTGGCTACAGCATTGCCATTTGTTACCCTGATTAGTAAGTAAAGGGTAAAATCTCAAAAAATCGGACGATCTCTAGGCCACTCCATAGTGGGCGAAAGACCGTCCATATCTCAGCGTTGGTTCCACTCAGTGACGGGCTCCCCGACCACTGAGCAGAACCGCTCAAATTCCGAGGAAAATAATTCACTGACAAAGCCCCTCAGCGGGCCGTGCCGGAGAACACCTTCCCCGGAGACTCAAATTGCTCCCTTAGGGCAAAAACCCTAAGAGAGCGAACTCAAAAACTCATCACCCAGGATAACAGCAACAGCCGAACCTCAGTTAACTTCCTTGGTTCAGCATTGCTAATTGTTACCCTGGAAATCCTAAAAAGAACTTCCTTCTAGGCTCGCATCAATAATTTTCAACCTCTAAACTAATAGTTCTAATAAGAGCTGGGCGATGGACTGAGTCCTTGACTCTTTATCCCGTCATCTGAATGAAGAATATCTGTGTGGATGGGGTGTTATTGAGCTAAAAGCTCTAGTCATGGCTGGGTAACGGCAATAGCCGAGCCTCAGTTAAAGCTTCATTGGCTACAGCATTGCTATCCGCTACCTTGGAAGTCCTAAAAAGGACTCTTCTCCATCTGAACAATTGACATTTATGTCTTTAGGGGTGAAGCAAGATGCTTTTCATATTCCCCGCTATCTGTTGTGGTTGCAGTGAAGGTAAAATTTATGAGCAGTTTGCTCGCCCTGATTGGGCATGGAGATTATGCATCACTAAAGGAGGCCAATATAGCTTTTGGTCTTCTATATTTGAATATGTCCGTTGGATCGTATGCTGTAGCTTGTTGAACCAAATCGTTGGGATGTGTGGACGTCTTTAGGAAAAACTTGGTGGCTAAGGATCGTAGAAAAGAGAAAATATAGGGAATATTTGTGTCACTGTGGAGTTGAATGTTTCTAACATACCACGGGGAGTTCAAAATCATTCTCAGGCACTTGTTCTGCACTCGCTGTATTTTGATGATTAGCATTAGCGGTGTGGCTCCAGGCCGGAGAGGCATAGGTGATTATAGGACGAATTGTCATCTGGTATAGTTGTAATTTGATTCTCTTGCTGAGCTTGCTATTTCTATTAATTAGCGGATAGATCTGTGCTATGGCTTTAGTCTCCATCTGAACTGATCGATGTATTTTTATTTTAATTAAAGTTATATAGTAATCTATTTGGTATATTTTGCATTTCAATAGATTTGTTTTAAAATTATAAGCATTTCGTTTTTTTTATATAAAAATCTAATTTAATTATTTTTTTTCAGCTGTACTTTTTAATCAATCAATTATGAAGAGAGTATAAAATAATAATCGTGAAATAACTACATCTTAAGTATCTATAGCACGAAATAACATCGGTGTTAAAGAATCCTCACACAGGTGTGC